>NC_139703.1:37476422-37571422 GCF_964188405.1 Protomyctophum parallelum | reverse complement strand
GTTCGTTTTTAATTCCCCGCCTCATATTGAACCAGTTCAGAGCGTCTCCACTGAAAATGATTTGGTTCAGAACCCTCAAAGCTGGTTCAGAACAGGAATAAAAGATAAATGACCGCTGGGTTCCGTGAAAGCACACTGCCGGTTCCAGCAGTTATTTTGGTGGAGAAGGAGGCCATAATAGTGAACTAGATGTTCCACTGTTCCAACATGAGCAATATGCAGCACGTTAACATAAACTTGTTGTTTTCTCACGAATTGTTTATTGCATCCAGAAATGGAATGTCCTCCCACGGAAATATGACAAAAAAAAACAACACAAAACCACTTAATTGGCATTCAGGGGCGATCGTAAAATGCTGGTCCAAAACCCACATGGGCCTGTTGGTAGACTGCCTCTTCACACCCAGTCGTGACACAAACGACTCGCATGTGAAACCACTTAAACGCCCCCATTTTATACTGTCGTCATGGACAGCACAGTGTCGTGCAAAAATAACAGATATGAGTCGACATGCCCAAATTAGGGACACCATGAAGCTAAGTGTTTGACACCGGTTTGGGTGTCGTGGATATGATTTCCATCTGCGGCGCACAGTGGGGGAGAGAGAGAGAGAGAGAGAGAGAGAGAGAGAGAGAGAGAGAGAGAGAGAGAGAGAGAGAGAGAGAGAGAGAGAGAGAGAGAGAGAGAGAGAGAGAGAGCAATCACCAGCTGATTAGGAAGCTATTAAACTCGACTGATAAGACCGGCAAGCCCTCATGCCTGTGAAGACACAAGGTACCGTAAACCCCAGAACAAGCTATAAGTGCAGCAACACTGAAGGTGAACTGAAGGAACTTTGGTTCGAGACTAAGGGTGCGTTCGGAAATGCGCCCTGAACGCACTGGTGTGTTCTCTTGTCGTTCGTTTATTCAGTACACATTCAGTACAACAGTGCGTTGTCGTTCGAAAATCCAGTGCGCTGCGCACCGGGTGTGCCGACTGCCCGCACTGAGCGACCCTACCCTGAAGCTGGGGTCGTCCACTGAGCGACCCTACCCTGAAGCTGGGGTCGTCCACTGAGCGACCCTACCCTGAAGCTTGTCCTTGGCTCAGGGGGTAGAGCAGGTCGTCCAATGATCCGTGGGTCGGCGGTTCGAATCCCGGCTCCTCCTCCTCCTGTCTACATGTCGAAGTGTCCTTGGGCAAGACGACACTGAACCCCAAATTGCTCCCGATGTGCAGGTTGGTGCCTTGCATGACTTGTGTATGAATGTCTGTGTGAATGTGCATTCTATGTAAAGCACCTTGGATAAAGGCGCTATATAAATGCACCATTTACCATTTAAATTAATATACTTTTTGAAAAGCCTATATATGGGGTAAAATGAACGGGGAATTCACTTCTGCGTCTCTCGTTATCAGGTTCAGGTTCAGGTTCAGGTTCAGGTTTATTTGTCATTTGTATAGATACAGAGTATACATACAATGAAATTTATTTTGCTCAGAGCACTCTCCATCTTACATACACAGGACATAAACAAACATCTATAGTGCAAGAAAAGACAAAAAACAGTAAAAGAAAGTGCAAGTGAAGTGAAGTGCAATACAGTTCAAGGTCAGCTGTTCAGCAGCCTGACTGCCTGGGGGTAAAAACTGTTACTGAGACGGGTGGTACGAGATTTGATGCTCTGGTAGCGTTTTTTGGAGGGGAGTAGTTTGAACAGGGTATTTGCGGGGTGGCTGGTGTCTTCCATGATGTTATGGGCTTTTTTCATACAGCGAGTGGTGTAGATGTTATGGAGACTGGGTAATTCTGTAGTGCCGATGATTTTAGCTGCTGTTTTAATGGTCCTCTGCAACCTGTTGCAGTCCTGAGCGGTCGTGTTACCGTACCACACTGTGATACAGCCAGTTAAGACACTTTCAATTATACAGCGATAAAAGTTCACTAGTCCTTTTGTACTTAAGCCAAATTTTTTAAGGCGCCTCAGAAAGTACAGTCGCTGCTGCGCCTTCTTGAGGATGTACTCGTTGTTGAGTGACCATGTGAATGTGTCTGTGATATGTATGCCCAGGAATTTAAAGTTATCAACTATGTCGACAGATGACCCTTTGATGGAAATGGGGGTGTGGATGCCTTTGGACTTCCTAAAGTCTACAATGATTTCTTTGGTCTTATTGGTGTTAAGTGAGAGGTTATTGTTATCGCACCATAGAGTTAGATCCTCTATCTCCCTCCTATAGGCCCTCTCATCACCGTCGGTTATTAGTCCGATCACTGTGGTATCATCCGCAAATTTAATTATGATGTTATTCTCGTATCTGGCGACACAATCAAACGTAAACAAGCTGTACAGCAGAGGACTGAGGCAGCAGCCTTGGGGCGCACCGGTTCTGGTGAGAATCATGAAAGTGGGCGGGACAACGCCGCTCCATAGGGATGGAGGCATGGAGCTCGTAAATGTTTTATTGATAATGAGCACATTATCCATCAGACCTATATCCAGCATTTTCTATTATGTTGTGGAAAGACGGGAGCCAATCATAGATTTTGAACATGAGAACCAGTATATATTTATTGGCCAGTTGTGAGTGAGTTTGTGGCTGACCACCATCTAAAATGTAATGAAGATGACATGATGATCTGCCTATCATTCATTTGTGTTCAAAAAGAATAGTACAGTAATAATTACGGTAAAATCTCTTCAGCTCTTTATGAACAGGAAATGCATATTTATTTAAAGGAGCATTCAGTGATTTGGGATTTTGGGTGCACATCAAGGCCCGCCCCCGCTCGATCATGATTGGCGGAAGGCCCTCTCTATCCTGATTGGATGAAGGCTGCAGGGCCACCTAGCCAAATACGAAACCTATAGTTTTTGACCCCCAGGGGTTAACTGGGGACAGGGAGAAACTCTTTATATGGTCAGCACACTCTATAGTAGGGAGGATTATCACAACAAAACAAAGAAATAAGTGATATTTGAATTAAGTGAAATCACTGAATACACCTTTAACCAAAACATATTAATTGCACTATACATGTTACTATATGGCCTTCAAATACAATCAGTGATGAAAATCTGCACTCACGAAATATATATTTTCTTTTATTGTAGAAAAGACAACACCACAGTGTTTCAAAAGCTGTCAAAGTCCAGAAGGGCGTTAATCAGAGTTTTTTTTATAATCAAAGTTCTGTCTGTGTGACTGAGTGGTGAGTTGTGCCAATGACTCTGACGGTGCCCTTGGCTTATGGACTCTGACGGTGCCATGGTCCGTGCCAGTGCCCTTGGCACGGGCCTTATCGTGCCAGTGCCGTTGGCACGGGCTTTTAAGAGCTGGAGCTAGTCCCATGCGTGACTGCTGCTAAGTGGCTGCTTCTCTCTGCTCTAGAACAGCCAGGATGGCTTTACTCTTTACTTTATACGTGCAGAGGTTTTTTTGTTTGTTTTATTTTGGTGTCGCCTCACAGCTAGAAGGTCCTGGGTTCGATTCCTGCTGGGGACGCTGTGGGTGCTGGGGGGCATGTTCCCTCCTCCATGTCATCAGTGCTCATACCCGAGGCGGGGTTGGCGAAAGGGCCTTTCTGTGTGGAGTTTGCATGTTCTCCCCGTGTCCCCTATAGGGTAGGTACCCTCACATGTTCTCCCCGTGTCCCCTATAGGGTAGGTACCCTCACATGTTCTCCCCGTGTCCCCTAGGGTATAGGTACCCTCACATGTTCTCCCCGTGTCCCCTAGGGTAGGTACCCTCACATGTTCTCCCCGTGTCCCCTAGTGTACCCTCACAAAAAGACGACGACGGCACGTTGTCACAGCAACAAGGAGTAAAGAGTAAAACGTAGGTCGATATAGACATTCATTTGTGCTCGGCAGAATGTCACAGTTGAATCACCACCACGCGGAACTTTGTGCCTCGTTGGAGGGGAGTCAAGTAGTCTGAATAGTTATTGAACTAAAGGCAAGAGGCATAAAGCCTTTCTCAAAGTGTGCCCTCTGACATTTCAATGTCCTTTAAGTGCAGCCAGACAGCAGTATACAAAGCGGCGGTGCAGAGTGGCTAGACCGGGTCTCTAACGTGGGCTTATGTAGTGCACAGTGGGACTGCTTTATTGGCACACGTTGGTCTGTGAGATTAGGTGTGTGGTCTGTGAGATTGGGTGTGTGTGGGCATGCAGGCCAATTAATGTTGAGGCTGTGTGAGATGTTTTGATGGGGATGCATGCAGTGTTGATTTCGTCGACTAAATCTAAGACGAAAAATGTTCGTCGACTACCTTTTTTCACTGACGAAAAACAAATGGAAACTAAATTAAAACTAAGCTACGACGACTAAAACTAAGACTAAATATACTGACAATTTCGTCGACAAATAAAAAGTCATTTTACACTTGGTTGCATGCTGAAAATATCTGATCTACAAGCTGGCGACGCGTTGTGAGCTTGTAGGTCGGCTATTTTCAGCAAGTGTAAAAACACTCATTACGACGGCATCAAGACCCGCCAAAATACATTTTAGTAAAATCTTATGACATTTAGTCGACTAAAACTAGACTAACACTAAGACATTCCAGGTGACTAAAATGTGACTAAAACTAAATGAAGTTTCAGTCCAAAGACTATATGACTAGACTAAAATAGAAATTTGCTGCCAAAAACAACACTGGATGCATGTTCTTATAACTGAGACCACATTCCAATAAGTGTCTTCTAAATCATTCACAGCTTTATGAAAAACCAATGTTTCTATGTCAGAGTGGCTCTCAGACTATCTCATAATGCTATAAACGGTGCATTTATATCCCAAGGCGCTTGAGATTGTGCAACACGGAGGCGTGTTTGGAATTGTAACACAGCTGAAATCAATAATATATCAGTGTTCTGATATTAACCTGCGGGGCCGCATCACATTTAGTGCCGGAAGTGCATCAAAATAGAAGCTCCGGGGTGCCAGAGTTGTCTGATCGCTTTTACTCTGAAAGCCATGAACCGGAAACACTTTCCTAAAAAAGTTGTCTTTACTAAGTGACCTCACATCCCCGATCATCTTAATTTATTTTTTTACGCTCCAAAAAGCGTTCATATTTTGCGGGAGAGACGGATGAGGAGCAGAAATGAAGCGCCAGGGGGCACGGTGGCACAGTTGGTAGTGCTGTCGCCTCACAGCTAGAAGGTCCTGGGTTCGATTCCCGCTCGGGGCGCTGTGGGTGCTGGCGGCGTGTTTCCTCCTCCGCGTCATCAGTGCCCATACCCGAAGGCGGGGTTGGCGAAAGGGCCTTTCTGTGTGGAGTTTGCATGTTCTCCCCGTGTCCCCTAGGGTAGATACCCTCACAAAAACATGCAGTAATCCTGGTCTCTAAACTGCCTCCCCCTGGCCAGCCGGGGCGCCTGATGGAGGGGAAAGGAACTGGTTGGAATAACGTGTTCCTTCCACGCGCTACATCCAACCAGGGAAACTCCCCCCTGTCAGGTGTAAAGGAGCAACTTGGACACTCAAGCATGAAGGAAGCATGAGTTAAGTCTGTTGCTCTCCCCAGGTTGGCAGAGGGTGTGTAGAGCCCAGGATCACATTAGATGATTGACACAGGGGTGAAAAATGGGTTACAAAATCGTGGGATAAAAAATATATTAAAAAAAAAGAAATGAAGCGCCAGCATATCGATCCATTCATCACCACGGAGAGCGCCTTGGATTAGGAGATACGAGTCATTCTTTCCGCCGCGCTAACATGGGAGTCAATGACAAGCTAATTGTTGCACTGAGCGTTAGCATACGGAAAGCGAAAAGCGAAATGCCAAAAGAAAAAAAAAGGAAAAATTCGGAATATTCTTATCTCGCCCCGCGTCTCTAGGACGTCCCTAGGACGTCCACAGACGTCGTAGGCACTAATATTTCGGGATCCTTATGACGGCCTCACACGTCATAAGAACTGAAACAGTTAAGCGAATGAAAACACACAATGGAATAATATGGGTAAATTATACATTCATGTATATCCTTGGAGTCATGCCAGTATTCATTGTGTGTGTGTGTGTGTGTGTGTGTGTGTGTGTGTGTGTGTGTGTGTGTGTATGTGTGCGCGCACGTACGTGCGTGCGTGCACTTTGCTCATGGTATTGAGCCAATACCATGAGCCAATACCAAGACATGCACCTGCAGCGCTGTGAGCCAATACCAAGACATGCACCTGCAGCGCTGTGAGCCAATACCAAGACATGCACCTGCAGCGCTGTGAGCCAATACCAAGACATGCACCTGCAGCGCTGTGAGCCAATACCAAGACATGCACCTGCAGCGCTGTGAGCCAATACCAAGACATGCACCTGCAGCGCTGTGAGCCAATACCAAGACATGCACCTGCAGCGCTGTGAGCCAATACCAAGACATGCACCTGCAGCGCTGTGAGCCAATACCATGAGCCAATACCAAGACATGCGCCTGCAGCGCTGTGAGCCAATACCAAGACATGTGCCTGCAGCGCTGTGAGCCAATACCATGAGCCAATACCAAGACATGCGCCTGCAGCGCTGTGAGCCAATACCATGAGCCAAAGCCAATACCAAGACATGCGCCTGCAGCGCACAGCTTGTGAAGGACATTTTGATCAATATTTTACCTTGTCATGGACACATGGAAATACCGCACCGGAGCGCTATATGTAATATAATGAATTATGTAATGTAAACATGCTGTAAAATGCATAAATTATGTAATGTAAAACATGCTGTAATTGCAAATGTGAAATGGTGTCTTATAAACCCATGAGGGTTGGGCACAAGGTGTGCATGACACAAAAATGAATAAACAATCAATCAATCAATCAATCAAATACAGATTTATTTGATTGTATAGTAGTCGATCTCTATACTCTGTAAAATTAAGAAAGAACAAAATGTCACAGACGGTGACTGCTTAATGAAGTTAATTTAGGACCTTCTAGCAGTTAATTTTGTTTTATTAAAACACATTTTTTCCATGTAGCCCATGTTTTGTAATGGCATCATCATGCTATTATCCCTGTGGATATACAGAGTGAACTTTACAATGATAGATTAATATGATATACCTTTTATATAATCGCCAACATGAATTATGTTTGTTATTTACAGCTAGGTAGAGTAGTGGGGTGAGATGGAAAAGGGGCGACTGTACCTGTTACCCTCATCTGAATACACAGTTTCTTCTAATTCTAATTAATTATCGCTGGCCAGCTTGGAAGTGACTGGAGTGTTTTACATTTGTGTCTCTAGTCTAGTATCTGAATTCCTGGAGCATGGACAGACATTGGAATTGTTTTAAACATGATGTTCAATTGATTGTTGGTCACCTGTCCTCTCCTGTGCTGGCAACCCTCCTGTTGATTGGGAGGTGCCAAGCGCTGTAGAGGAGAGGGGTGTTTGTTTCTGTTTTATATTGTAGGCCTATAGCTTTTCTAATCATAGGCCTAATGTGTTTGTAAAGTGGTGCTTGAAATATGAAATGTAAATTGTATATGGGTTAAGTAATGGTGTATAACTTATGGGCCTTATAGTTTGCCTTGTTTAGGTTAATTGCTACTAATTACTGTGTTCTTGGTCTGACCCACCTAGTATAAAATGGTGGCTGAATCTGCAGACGGGAGTTCAGTTTGGTCTAGGCCAGCTATAGTGAGCAGCTGAGGTAGGAAGATAGAGCTGCTGCTGGTGCCCTTCATGAGAGGGTGTAGCCCGTTAAGGTAGTTACTGCAAGTTGCTGTTCTTTTAGCCTTTTGCCTGTTATTTTTGAGTGGTGCAACCACTCCAAGGAACAGCAATGTCTGTGTTGTTCACCTATGTGACGTTAATGAGCACGAGTATCACTATTAGTACCAGTAGGGGCGCTGTTGTGCCAGAAACGGAGAGAGAGATAGTGCTGTACTGCTGCCTGCTAATGAGAGAGAGAGAGAGAGAGAGAGGAGGAGGGGAGGGGAAGGAGGGGGAGGGGGGGGGGGGGTAAGAGAGAGGGGAGCACCACTCAGTTCACACGGGTGTGATTTATTTTGTGCTTAATTTTTGGACAGTCCATCACTGTGAACATTGCACTGCCTGGTTGATGTTTGTAGACTTTGGGGTAAATGAAAACCAACAAAATGCCTTCTTGGACAGCTCTTGAAGCCGTGGCCGTCCGGTCAAGGTCAACCTTTACAATCAGTAATTTCTGATGATTTCAGTTAGTTTTTTCAGGCTAGTTCCTTATTTCTCGCTGGAAAGTTCTAGTCCAAATGATTAGTGGTTTGTCAGAAAGCGCTTACCAAGTTCCCTTTCTTCACCATCACTGCATAGTTGATTCATTTTCCCATCAAAGACGATGTTTTATAGGCGCCTATACTATTGTTTTATGTCATGACGTCCGTTCCCAGACTCATTCAACTGATGTTCTTGTCTCATTATAGTTGTGGTTGAAAAATGGTAGTAGCTAAATAAACTGGTCAATCGCAGTGTTGGGTAACTAACACTACGTAACTTAATATATTACGTAATATATTACCGGAATACGGTAACTTGCATTACATATTCCCGCTCCCCACTAATAGTTCTCAGGTCTGGTGTTTGTCCTCTTTTTTTCTCAGTCGTGTTTTCAAATGGATTTGGCTAGGCGGCCGTTTGGCCTCTCCTTATTGTAGATACGCCACTGGTGTAATATCATTTATAATTATACTAAATATTTAATTGTTCGATTTGAGCATTTAAAAAAAGTTATATGTAATAGTAATTTTAATATATTACTCTTGCTCAGACAGTAATATGTAATACAATATATTACTTGACAAATTAAGGTTATAAGTAATAAGACATATTTTCCAAATAGAAATACTTGGGTAAGTATACCCAACACTGGTCAATCGTGGTTGCCTCTGCACTCACTTTGTTTGTTTCAAGAGTTGTTGTGGTTTCCATTAAAGGTTAATGTTGAGGAGAAAGTAGACCATGCATATTGGAGGTGTGATGTAAGGTATGCCAGTGGAACAATGAAAGAATTAAGGCAGCTACAGTACCGTGTCAACAAACTTCTACTTCTAGCTGTCTGTCTTGCCTCGCATCCTCAGTTTCCTCACCTGATGCAACCGTGTACCAATGCAACATGTTAATGAGCATGTCATCCCGTCAGTCAGTTGTTTGGTTGGTCACCCCAGGCATGCGACATCATCAATATTAATATGTATGGAAATGCCCCCATATATGGTCACACATCGTGAACATTTCAAATCTAGACGGGCCTGCCCCAATGTTATTAGTGCAGCTGCGCCCGGCAGCCGGCGAAAACTGGCTTCCTTCCATATGTTGGTATTACCCTCATCAAACCCTGTACACTCAAGACACGCTCCATAGCCCAGGCGGTGGTGTAACCGTCTGGGCATCCGACTGGTAATCCAGTCGCAGTGTGCCGTGGGTTCGACTCCCGAGCCCGACACGGCCTTTACTGCATGTCTTCCCCCATCTCTCTCCCGTTTCCTGTCAGCCTACTGTCTGTCCCTTCAAAAAAAACAGATTGGACGAGTGACACCCTCCTTTTTTGGGAAGCTTTTTGGATTAAGGTATAGTTTTACTGAGGTTATTATATAGGTTAGGGTCATCTATTTAAAATGCTAATTTCTTAATTGTATGGTCTTCTTTCTCTCGACTTCTGTGTTCTATGTTTCTATGGCTGGCTCTTTGTGCCTAACCGTCCGTGTCTTTTCAGGTCATTTAACAGATTGAAACTAGTTTACAGTGGTATGGTTTTTCTCCAGTGTGGATTTGCTGCTGTTTCCTCAGTTGACCTGACTCAGTGAAACTCTTGTCACACAGTTTACAGTGGTATGGTTTTTCTCCAGTATGGATTCGCTGGTGTATCTGCAGATGTCCTAACGTACTGAAACTCTTATCACACTGTTTACAGTGGTATAGTTTTTCTCCAGTATGGATACGCTGGTGTGCCTGCAGACTACCTGATTCAGTGAAACTCTTGTCACACAGTTTACAGTGGTATGGTTTTTCTCCAGTGTGGATACGCTGGTGTGCCTGCAGACTACCTGACCGACTGAAACTCTTATAACACTGTTTACAGTGGTAAGGTTTTTCTCCAGTGTGGATACGCTGGTGTGCCTGCAGACTATCTAACCTGCTGAAACTCTTGTCACACTGTTTACAGTGGTAAGGTTTTTCTCCAGTGTGGATACGCTGGTGTGCCTGCAGATGACCTGACTGGATGAAACTCTTGTCACACTGTTTACAGTGGTATGGCTTTTCTCCAGTATGGATACGCAGGTGTTTCTTCAGTTGACCTGACTCACTGAAACTCTTGTCACACTGTTTACAGTGGTATGGCTTTTCTCCAGTATGGATTCGCTGGTGTTTCTTCAGTTGACCTAACTTACTGAAACCCTTGTCACACTGTTTACAGTGGTATGTTTTTTCTCCAGTGTGGATACGCTGGTGTCTCTGCAGATTATCTAACTTACTGAAACACTTGTCACACTGTTTACAGATGTGGGCTTTCTGTCCTGCGTGACTCTGCTGATTTATCTTCACTTCTCTTGCCGGAGCTAAATTCATGGTAAACGGCTGGTCACTGTAATTAGATTTGGATTAATCTGTATCTCTTTGTTTCTGGCTGGTTACAGAGCAGTACATTTCCTGACATTCTGCTGAAGGGATGTGTTCATTCCTCAGTTTTGGGCAGTAAAGGAAAAGGACATTGTTGTGGCTCCTCTCCTCGGGTTCATGGAGAAAGGTGGAGGCACATGAACACTCGGAACAGGATCCCCGAGTCTGGAAACATTGGGCCTCACTCCTTCCTTCCATCATCAAATGCAGCTATAAATGGACTCTGATGAGAATGATAGTTCTATAGGTTCCTCTGTTGGGGTTTGGACAATATGTCTTTTATACCTTAACACTCTGTCCCTCTTCTCCGTGCCTCTCCTCGCTCACTCGTGCTGCGTCTCAGGAAACTCCTTCAGGATGAACCTCTTTAATTAACACTGAGATGAAGTGAAAGTCTAAAGACAACTCACACTTATGGCTTATGGCTTATGGCTTATGGTAGGCTGACCAGGAGCTGAGCTCTGACATCACACACACACACACACACACACACACACACACACACACACACACACACACACACACACACACACACACACACACACACACACACACACACACACAACATACTGTAGGCTGACCAGGAGCAGAGCTCTGACATCACACACACACAACATAAACTGTTGCAGTGCAAACATAGAAATGCAGATTTGTGCAGGCCATCCATTTTTGAGAGATTTACCTACACTATGATAGTTTTTTGAGCGGTGCCTAACCGCTCCAATGACTGGCCGTGTCTGTCTGTCCGTCTGTGATACAAACAGCTGCAATACTGCTGGGTGACCTAAAGTGGCACTGTTGAGCATCCTAAAAGGGCCATTCACACTGAGCACTATACTGTGACTACAGCCAGCCAGTGATGTTGTTGAGCAGCCTGGACCGCTCAGTTCACACAGGTGTGATTTTCACTTGCGCAAGCAGAGCGCACCGGTCATACCGGCTTTTTTATGCGTAAAATATACATTCAACGTCCCATTTAGTGTAGTAGAACCACTTCTTTCATACATACCTGAACTGCCATAAGTGCCATTTAATATTCTGTATTCACTTCCACAGGTGAAACGTCCAAGTCCTTTGAGATTCCAATATTATGTTTGGAAGCACTTGCTGAGCCGGATTGAGATGTGTGTGCAGCCCTAACTTCTGACTGTACTACATGAAGAATACTTGAAGGTACAGTAAAGTACACTTAGAATCACTTACAGGACCATAATGACTTACTATTATGGCTGTGGTTTTCAACCATTTTGATACCAGGGCCCACTATTTATTCATGCATTTCAGCCACGGACCACCATTTGATGAGGTTGGGCCTCTCGGACCCAAAACTAACTTTTTTGATTGATTGATTGAAATATTTATTAACAGTTTGTAGAATTTACAGTACATTTTAAGCACAAACTCAATACAAAGACTGTCAACTGTGAGTGGACGACCCAATTAAGCATTACACTTGTTTACAACAGGGTCCACATTGTTCAATTCATCAAAACATTTAAAGACATACAAACATTTAGAGACATACAAATAGACATTTCTATGTAGCTAAATTCATCATATGGGAAGCAAAAAAGGGGAAAGATACAATATACAGTGAGGGAAAATGGGGTGGGGGGGGTGGGGGGGATTCAGATTTTACAGAGGCCAGTTTCGAATTGCAGCCATCCGTAGGTGCCCTTTGAGAGCGGTTTTGAAGGAGTCAAGGGATTCACATGTCTTAATGACTGTTGGTAGGGCGTTCCACATTTTGGTGGCATAGGAGCGAAAAGAATTTAGTCCCTTGTTTGTGCCGAATCTGGGTTGTACATGGTTTGTTGTACTCCCTCTGGTGTTGTGGGTGTGGACTTCGTTTACACTAAGGAAGTATTTAGACAGGTACATGGGTATCTTGGTGGTGTATCGAATCTTGTGGACCAGACCCATTGCAAGATGCTGTACTCTGTCGTCGACCCTAAGCCATCCCAGCCTGTCAAAGTGGGCAGGGGTGAGGTGGGTTCGGGGGGTGAGGCCAAGTAGGAGCCTGACCAGTTTGTTTTGGGAGGTCTGGAGCCTTGTTTTAAGGGCCTTTGAGGTGCTGTGGTACCAAGAGGTGGATGCATAGTCAAAGAAACCTTGTACGAGGGCTCCTGTTAAGGTCTTCAAGGTGTTTTTGCTGACCAGTGAGGAGATCCTGTAAAGGAATCTTGTTCTTTGATTGACTTTTTTGATTACGTTGGTGGCCATCTTATCACCGGAAAGATTGGCCTCCAGGATGGAACCTAGGTAGGTAATTTGATCTTTTCGTGTGATAATATTGTCACCCACTCTAACCAAGAAGCCATCTGCCTTGCTGAGATTACTATTTGATCCGAAGAGGATGGATTCAGTTTTTCCCAGGTGTAAGGATAGTTTGTTATCAGCGAGCCAGGTGCAGATTCTACCGAGTTCAGAGCTGAGGGTCTTTTCAACCTGCAGTTTGTTCCTGTCCGAGACCAGCAGTGCTGAGTCATCTGCGAACAGGAACAAGTTGCAGTCACAAGCTGAAGTCATGTCGTTAACATATATTAGGAACAGTAAAGGCCCTAGTATGCTTCCTTGTGGGACGCCACAGCTCACTGGGAGGGGAGGGGACAGTGTTCCGTTCACCTCCACCATCTGTTCTCTCCCCTCCAGGTAGGATTGCATCCAGCTCACTGATGTGCTATCAAAACCAATAGCTTTAAGCTTGTTAACCAGTATGGAGTGGTTCACGGTGTCAAAAGCCTTTTGGAGGTCCAGCTTGACCATGCCGCAGTATTTTCCAGCGTCCACCTCGTGTTTGATGTGGTCGCTCAAATAGAGGAGGCATGTGTCAGTGGAGTGGGATGTTCTGAAACCAGATTGGAACTCGTACAGCAATTTATTAGTGGCAAGATACTTTTCAACCTGTTCATAGACTATTTTTTCCATCACTTTCGAGATGGAGCTTAGAATAGAAATAGGGCGGTAGTTGCCGGGTTCTAATTTACTCCCTTTTTTGTACAAGGGGGTTACTTTGGCCAGTTTAAAATCTTGGGGGACCTGTCCCTGTTTGATGGAGAGGTTAACTATGTGGGTGATGACTGGAGCTATGGAAAAGGCTGAGTCTCTGAGAAATTTGGAGGGGATATTGTCATGGCCAGTGGCATATGGGAATGCCCCCATATATGGTCACGCATCGTGAACATTTCAAATCTAGACGGGCCTGCCCCAATGTTATTAGTGCAGCTGCGCCCGGCAACCGGCGAAAACTGGCTTCCATTATGTTGGTCTGACCCTCATCAAACCCTGTACACTCAAAACACGCTCCATAGCCCAGGCGGTGGCATAACCGTCTGGGCATCCGACTGGTAATCCAGTCGCAGTGTGCCGCGGGTTCGACTCCCGAGCCCGACACGGCCTTTACTGCATGTCTTCCCCCATCTCTCTCCCGTTTCCTGTCAGCCTACTGTCTGTCCCTTCAAAAAACCAGATTGGACGAGTGACACCCTCCTTTTTTGGGAAGCTTTTTGGGTTAAGGTTAGGATTAAGGTATAGTTTTACTGAGGTTATATAGGTTAGGGTCATCTATTTAAAATGCTCATTTCTTAATTGTATGGTCTTCTTTCTCTCGACTTCTGTGTTCTATGTTTCTATGGCTGGCTCTATTGTGCCTAACCGTCCGTGTCTCTTCAGGTCATTTAACAGATTGAAACTAGTTTACAGTGGTATGGTTTTTCTCCATTGTGGAGACGCAGGTGTTTCTTAAGATAACGTAACTGACTGAAACTCATCTCACACAGTTTACAGTGGTAAGGTTTTTCTCCAGTATGGATTCGCTAATGTTTCCTCAGTTGACCTGACTCAGTGAAACTTTTGTCACACAGTTTACAGTGGTATGGTATGTCTCCAGTGTGGATTCGCTGGTGTATCTGCAGATATCCTAACGTACTGAAACTCTTATCACACTGTTTACAGTGGTATGGTTTTTCTCCAGTGTGGATACGCTGGTGTCTCTGCAGATGACCTAACTCAGTGAAACCCTTGTCACACTGTTTACAGTGGTATGGCTTTTCTCCAGTATGGATTCGCTGGTGTTTCTGCAGATGACTTAACCGACTGAAACTCTTATCACACTGTTTACAGTGGTATGGTTTTTCTCCAGTGTGGATACGCTGGTGTTTCTGCAGATGACCTAACTGACTGAAACTTTTGTCACACAGTTTACAGTGGTATGGTTTTTCTCCAGTGTGGATACGCCGGTGTCTCTGCAGATGACCTAACGTACTGAAACCCTTGTCACACTGATTACAGTGGTAAGGTTTTTCTCCAGTGTGGATACGCTGGTGTGTCTGCAGACTATCTAACCTGCTGAAACTCTTGTCACACTGTTTACAGATGTGGGCTTTCTGTCCTGCGTGACTCTGCTGATTTATCTTCACTTCTCGTGCCGGAGCTAAATTCATGGTAAACGGCTGGTCACTGTAATTAGATTTGGGTTCATCTGTGTCTCTTTGTTTCTGGCTGGTTACAGAGCAGTACATTTCCTGACATGCTGCTGAAGGGATGTGTTCATCCCTCAGTGTTTGGCAGTAAAGGACATTGTTGTGGCTCCTCTTCCTGGGTTCATGGAGGAAGGTGGAGGCACATGAACACTCGGAACAGGATACCCGAGTCTGGAAACATTGGGCCTCACTCCTTCCTTCCATCATCAAATCCGGCTATAAATGGACTCTGATGAGAATGAGAGTTCTATAGGTTCCTCTGGTGGGGTTTGGACAATATGTATTTTATACCGTAACACTCTCTCCCTCTTCTCCGTGCCTCTCCTCGCTCACTCGTGCTGTGTCTCAGGAAACTCCTTCAGGATGAACCTCTTTAATTAACACTGAGATGAAGTGAAAGTCTAAAGACAACTCACACTTATGTACTGTAGGCTGACCAGGAGCTGAGCTCTGACATCACACACACACACACACACACACACACACACACACACACACACACACACACACACACACACACACACACACACACACACACACACACACACACACACACACACACACAACATACTGTAGGCTGACCAGGAGCAGAGCTCTGACATCACACACACAACATAAACTGTTGCAGTGCAAACATAGAAATGCAGATTTGTGCAGGCCATCCATTTTTGAGAGATTTACCTACACTATGATAGTTTTTTGAGCGGTGCCTAACCGCTCCAATGACTGGCCGTGTCTGTCTGTCCGTCTGTGATACAAACAGCTGCAATACTGCTGGGTGACCTAAAGTGGCACTGTTGAGCAGCCTAAAAGGGCCATTCACACTGAGCACTATACTGTGACTACAGCCAGCCAGTGATGTTGTTGAGCATACCTGAACTGTCCTTTAATATTCTGTATTCACTTCCACAGGTGAAACGTCCAAGTCCTTTGAGATTCCAATATTATGTTTGGAAGCACTTGCTGAGCCGGATTGAGATGTGTGTGCAGCCCTAACTTCTGACTGTACTACATGAAGAATACTTGAAGGTACAGTAAAGTACACTTAGAATCACTTACAGGACCATAATGACTTACTATTATGGCTGTGGTTTTCAACCATTTTGATACCAGGGCCCACTATTTATTCATGCATTTCAGCCACGGACCACCATTTGATGAGGTTGGGCCTCTCGGACCCAAAACTAACTCCATGCTGTATTTAGGAGAGATAACAGGCAAACATTGATAGTAGTAGTTGCATTTACTATGAAATCGTGCATTTCCCGTCAGTCAGTTGTTTGGTTGGTCACCCCAGGCATGCGACATCATCAATATTAATATATATGGGAATGCCCCCATATATGGTCACGCATCGTGAACATTTAAAATCTAGCTTCCATGTTGATCTGACCCTCATCAAACCCTGTACACTCAAGACACGCTCCATATTTGGCCAGTACAGAATTCATTCCATACGTTTCAGGGCTGAGAGGGGCTTGTCGCGTGGCTGCTCGACACCCTTCCTGTGTACCAGATTGGACGAGTGACACCCTCCTTTTTTGGGAAGCTTTTTGGGTTAAGGTTAGGATTAAGGTATAGTTTTACTGAGGTTATATAGGTTAGGGTCATCTATTTAAAATGCTAATTTTTTAATTGTATATGGTCTTCTTTCTCTCGACTTCTGTGTTCTATGTTTCTATGGCTGGCTCTATTGTGCCTAACCGTCCGTGTCTCTTCAGGTCATTTAACAGATTGAAACTAGTTTACAGTGGTATGGTTTTTCTCCATTGTGGAGACGCAGGTGTTTCTTAAGATCACGTAAATGACTGAAACTCATCTCACACAGTTTACAGTGGTAAGGTTTTTCTCCAGTATGGATTCGCTGGTGTGCCTGCAGATGACTTAACCGACTGAAACTATTATCACACTGTTTACAGTGGTATGGTTTTTCTCCAGTGTGGATACGCTGGTGTGCCTGCAGATGACCTAACTGACTGAAACTTTTGTCACACAGTTTACAGTGGTATGGTTTTTCTCCAGTGTGGATACGCTGGTGTCTCTGCAGATGACCTGACTCAGTGAAACCCTTGTCACATTCTTTACAGTGGTATGGTTTTTCTCCAGTATGGATACGCAGGTGTTTCTTAAGACTATCTAACGTACTGAAACTCTTATCACACAGTTTACAGTGATATGGTTTTTCTCCAGTGTGGATTCGCTGGTGTATCTGCAGATATCCTAACGTACTGAAACTCTTATCACACTGTTTACAGTGGTATGGTTTTTCTCCAGTATGGATACGCAGGTGTTTCTTAAGACAACCTGACTCAGTGAAACTCTTATCACACTGTTTACAGTGGTATGGTTTTTCTCCAGTATGGATACGCAGGTGTTTCTTAAGACAACCTGACTCAGTGAAACTCTTATCACACTGTTTACAGTGGTATGGTTTTTCTCCAGTGTGGATACGCTGGTGTTTCTGCAGATGACCTAACTGACTGAAACTTTTGTCACACAGTTTACAGTGGTATGGTTTTTCTCCAGTGTGGATACGCCGGTGTCTCTGCAGATGACCTGACTCAGTGAAACCCTTGCCACATTCTTTACAGTGGTATGGTTTTTCTCCAGTATGGATACGCAGGTGTTTCTTAAGACTATCTAACATACTGAAACTCTTATCACACTGTTTACAGTGGTATGGTTTTTCTCCAGTGTGGATACGCTGGTGTGTCTGCAGACTATCTAACCTGCTGAAACTCTTGTCACACTGTTTATAGATGTGGGCTTTCTGTCCCGCGTGACTCTGCTGATTTATCTTCACTTCTCTTGCCGGAGCTAAATTCATGGTAAACGGCTGGTCACTGTAATTAGATTTGGGCTCATCTGTGTCTCTTTGTTTCTGGCTGGTTACAGAGCAGTACATTTCCTGACATGCTGCTGAAGGGATGTGGTCATTCCTCAGTGTTTGGCAGTAAAGGACATTGTTGTGACTCCTCTCCTCGGGTTCATGGAGGAAGGTGGAGGCACATGAACACTCGGAACAGGATACCCGAGTCTGGAAACATTGGGCCTCACTCCTTCCTTCCATCATCAAATGTGGCTATAAATGGACTCTGATGAGAATGAGAGTTCTATAGGTTCCTCTGTTGGGGTTGGGACAATATGTCATTTATACCGTAACACTCTCTCCCTCTTCTCCGTGCCTCTCCTCGCTCACTCGTGCTGAAGGATGAACCTCTTTAATTAACACTGAGATGAAGTGAAAGTCTAAAGACAACTCACACTTATGTACTGTAGGCTGACCAGGAGCTGAGTTCTGACATCACACACACAACATACTGTAGGCTGACCAGGAGCAGAGCTCTGACATCACACACACAACATAAACTGTTGCAGTGCAAACATAGAAATGCAGATTTGTGCAGGCCATCCATTTTTGAGAGATTTACCTATACACTATGATAGATTTTTGAGCAGTGCCTAACCGCTCCAATGACTGGCTGTGTCTGTCTGTCCATCTGTGATACAAACAGCTGCAATACTGCTGGGTGACCTAAAGTGGCACTGTTGAGCATCCTAAAAGGGCCATTCACTGAACACTATACTGTGACTACAGCCAGCCAGTGATGTTGTTGAGCAGCCTGGACCGCTCAGTTCACACAGGTGTGATTTTCACTTGCGCAAGCAGAGTGCTTTTATGCATAAAATATACATTCAACGTCCCATTTAGTGTAGTAGAACCACTTCTTTCATACAATGGTAATTTCTTAGTTTTCAGACTTTGCCTGAACTGTCATTTAATATTCTGTATTCACTTCCACAGGTGAAACGTCCAAGTCCTTTGAGATTCCAATATTATGTTTGGAAGCATGTATGTAGGGGCGGCGGTGGCTCAGGGGTAGATTGCCTGGATGGTAACCGTAAGGTTGCCAGTTCGAACCCGGGCTCCCCCAGAGTTACTGTCGAAGTGTCCTTGAGCAAGACACTGAACCCCTAATTGCTCCCGATGTGCTAGTTGGTGCCTTGTGTTACACACTTGGATAGAAATTATGATTTTCCAGTGTGCAAGAATTGAAGGTTTATTTATCTGTAAACACACAGACAAAGGCACACCATAAGCAACACGTACTGCTCACGTTGTTGCAAACTCTGGTCCTAAGTAACTGATCACAAAGATCACAATACTAGTCAATAAGGTGCATTCAGTTGGTATACATGAAATGGCAGTAATACTCTTGTATTTGTTTAGTGTACAGAAACCACAAAATGACTTCTCTTGTTATCCAAAATAATCACAATTATCAAATACATAAAATGTCACATTACTATCAATAGCTAAACGTTTTCACCTTGTAACAAACTACTAAAGTGTCTGCAATATAACTCTCACAGTATTATTTAACTAACTCTCAAAAACGGAAATATATCAGCTGCATTACATTACTCTGGCTACCATAATGAAATCATCTTACACAACACACATCCACATCATTCATTCCAGGCTACATATGAGCTTCTTCTTTTTTTTTTTTTTTTTTTTGCGGCTTACGCCTTTTATTGATTTTTTAAGGGACAGATAGTAGGCTGAAAGGAAACGGGAGAGAGATGGGGGGATGACATGCGGTAAAGGCCGTGTCGGGTTCGGGAGTCGAACCCGCGGCACACCGCGACTGGATCACCAGTCCGGTGCCCAGACCGTTACATATGAGCTTCTTAACCCAACCCAACAAGTCATGTTCAGTATATCAAGGTAAGCATTTCTAATGACAACTCATGTGCATTCCACACACACATAATGCTTCACAGATACCCTTCTCCGTTTATACCTTCCTTTAACATGTTCACTATCACATTTCTACACTTTATCTCATCGTTTCTCACCTGTAAACACACAGACAAAGGCACACAATAAGCAACACGTACTGCTCACGTTGTTGCAAACTTTGGTCCTAAGTAACTGATCAGGACCCCTGCTGTCCAAGTACTAAAGTAGTGCCTTGCACAGTGTGTTTAGCTGCCCAAACGATTGCCCGTCCACAAATGAGCATCACTCATTCATTGTAGTGCAAACCAAGAATGATAAACTGTTTCACAGCTTTAGTAAATGTATAATCATGCGAAATGTCTTAACCACAGTTCACAGTATAATGTAACCAACTAATTAAATTAAATGAAACAATCATGTATTGGAACAATCAAATGAAATAATATGATGGGGGTATTCCGGTTGCCTGTATTAATCATGTACTTCAGAATCCCAATATAATCATGTATCTCACACTTGCATGGTTTCCGCTGCCATCGGTGTATGAATGTGTTTGTGAATGGGTGAATGTAATGCACAATCTCTGTAAAGCGCCTTGGATAAAGGCGCTATATAAATGCACCATTTACCATTTACCATTTACGAAGCACTTGCTGAGCCGGATTGAGACGTGTGTGCAGCCCTAACTTCTGACTGTACTACATGAACAATACTTGAAGGTACAGTACAGTAAAGTACACTTAGAATCACTTACAGGACCATAATGACTTACTATTATTGCTGTGGTTTTCAACCATTTTGATACCAGGGCCCACTATTTATTCATGCATTTCAGCCACGGACCACCATTTGATGAGGTTTAGCCTCTCGGGCCCAAAACTGACTCCATGCTGTATTTAGGAGAGATAACAGGCAAACATTGATGGTAGTAGTTGCATTTACTATGAAATCGTGCATTTCCCGTCAGTCAGTTGTTTGGTTGGTCACCCCAGGCATATCATCAATATTAATATATATGGGAATGCCCCCATATATGGTCACGCATCGTGAACATTTAGACGGGCCTAGACGGGCCTGCCCCAATGTTATTAGTGCGGCTGTGCCCGGCAGCCAGTGAAAACTGGCTTCCATATGTTGATCTGACCCTCATCAAACCCTGTACACTCAAGACACGCTCCATATTTGGCCAGTACAAAATTCATTCCATACGTTTCAGGGCTGAGAGAGGCCCTGGGTACCAGATTGGACGAGTGACACCCTCCTTTTTTGGGAAGCTTTTTGGGTTAAGGTAATAGGATTAAGGTATAGTTTTACTGAGGTTATATAGGTTAGGGTCATCTATTTAAAATACTAATCTCTTAATTGTATGGTCTTCTTTCTCTCGACTTCTGTGTTTTATGTTCCTATGGCTGTCTCTATTGTGCCTAACCGTCCGTGTCTCTTCAGGTCATTTAACAGATTGAAACTAGTTTACAGTGGTATGGTTTTTCTCCAGTGTGGAGACGCAGGTGTTTCTTAAGATCACGTAACTGACTGAAACTCATCTCACACAGTTTACAGTGGTATGGTTTTTCTCCAGTGTGGATACGCTGGTGTCTCTGCAGATGACCTAACTGAAACTTTTGTCACAGTTTACAGTGGTATGTTTTTTCTCCAGTGTGGAGACGCAGGTGTTTCTTAAGACTGTCTAACCTGCTGAAACTCTTGTCACACTGTTTACAGTGGTATGGTTTTTCTCCAGTGTGGATACGCTGGTGTCTCTGCAGATGACCTGACTCAGTGAAACCCTTGTCACACTGTTTACAGTGGTATGGCTTTTCTCCAGTATGGATTCGCTGGTGTATCTTCAGATGTCCTAACTGACTGAAACTCTTATAACACTGTTTACAGTGGTATGGTTTTTCTCCAGTGTGGATACGCTGGTGTTCCTGCAGACTACCTAACCTGCTGAAACTCTTGTCACACTGTTTACAGTGGTATGGCTTTTCTCCAGTATGGATACGCAGGTGTATCTGCAGATTACCTAGTTGACTAAAACTCTTATCACACTGTTTACAGTGGTATGGTTTTTCTCCAGTGTAGATACGCTGGTGTTCCTGCAGACTAGCTAACCTGCTGAAACTCTTGTCACACTGTTTACAGTGGTATGGCTTTTCTCCAGTATGGATACGCAGGTGTATCTGCAGATTACCTAGTTGACTGAAACTCTTGTCACACTGTTTACAGTGGTATGGCTTTTCTCCAGTATGGATACGCAAGTGTTTCTTAAGACTATCTAATGTACTGAAACACTTGTCACACTGTTTACAGTGGTATGTTTTTTCTCCAGTATGGATTCGCAGGTGTTTCTTAAGATCATGTAAAAGACTGAAACTCATCTCACACAGTTTACAGTGGTAAGGTTTTTCTCCAGTGTGGATACGCTGGTGTTCCTGCAGACTATCTAACCTGCTGAAACCCTTGTCACACTGTTTACAGATGTGGGCTTTCTGTCCTGCGTGACTCTGCTGATTTATCTTCACTTCTCTTGCCGGAGCTAAATTCATGGTAAACGGCTGGTCACTGTAATTATATTTTGGCTCATCTGTGTCTCTTTGTTTCTGGCTGGTTACAGAGCAGTACATTTCCTGACATGCTGCTGAAGGGATGTGTTCATTCCTCAGTGTTTGGCAGTAAAGGCCATTGTTGTGGCTCCTCTCCTCGGGTTCATGGAGGAAGGTGGAGGCACATGAACACTCGGAACAAGATACCCGAGTCTGGAAACATTGGGTCTCACTCCTTCCTTCCATCATCAAATGTGGCTATGAATGGACTCTGATGAGAATGAGAGTTCTATAGGTTCCTATGTTGGGGTTTGGACAATATGTCTTTTTTACCGTAAAACACTCTTTCCCTCTTCTCCGTGCCTCTCCTCGATCACTCGTGCTGCGTCTCAGGAAACTCCTTCAGGATGAACGTCTTTAATTAACACTGAGATGAAGTGAAAGTCTAAAGACAACTCACACTTATGTACTGTAGGCTGACCAGGAGCTGAGGTCTGAGATCACACACACAACATACTGTAGGCTGACCAGGAGCAGAGCTCTGACATCACACACACAACATACTGTAGGCTGACCAGGAGCAGAGCTCTGACATCACACACACAACATAAACTGTTGCAGTGCAAACATAGAAATGCAGATTTGTGCAGGCCGTCCATTTTTGAGAGATTTACCTACACTATGATAGTTTTTTTGAGCGGTGCCTAACCGCTCCAATGACTGGCCGTGGCTGTCTGTCCGTCTGTGATACAAACAGCTGCAATACTGCTGGGTGACCTAAAGTGGCACTGTTGAGCAGCCTAAAAGGGCCATTCACACTGAGCACTATACTGTGACTACAGCCAGCCAGTGATGTTGTTGAGCAGCCTGGACCGCTCAGTTCACACAGGTGTGATTTTCACTTGCGCAAGCAGAGCGCACCGGTCATACCGGCTTTTTTATGCGTAAAATATATATTCAACGTCCCATTTAGTGTAGTAGAACCACTTTTTTTCATACAATGGTAATTTCTTCGTTTTCAGACTTTGCCTGAACTGTCATTTAATATTCTGTATTCACTTCCACAGGTGAAACGTCCAAGTCCTTTGAGATTCCAATATTATGTTTGGAAGCACTTGCTGAGCCGGATTGAAATGTGTGTGCAGCCCTAACTTCTGACTGTACTACATGAAGAATACTTGAAGGTACAGTAAAGTACACTTAGAATCACTTACAGGACCATAATGACTTACTATTATGGCTGTGGTTTTCAACCATTTTGATACCAGGGCCCACTATTTATTCATGCATTTCAGCCACGGACCACCATTTGATGAGGTTTAGCCTCTCGGACCCAAAATGCTGTATTTAGGAGAGATAACAGGCAAACATTGATAGTAGTAGTTGCATTTACTATGAAATTGTCATTTCCCGTCAGTCAGTTGTTTGGTTGGTCACAGGCATGCGACATCATCAATATTAATATATATGGTCACGCATCGTGAACATTTAAAATCTAGACGGGCCTGCCCCAATGTTATTAGTGCAGCTGCGCCCGGCAGCCCGGCGAAAACTGGCTTCCATATGTTGGTCTGACCCTCATCAAACCCTGTAAACTTGAGAAACGCTCCATATTTGGCCAGTATAGAATTCATTCCATACGTTTCAGGCCTGAGAGGGGCCTGTCGCTTGGCTGCTCGACACCCTTCCTGGGTACCAGATTGGACGAGTGACACCCTCCTTTTTTGGGAAGCTTTTTGGGTTAAGGTTAGGATTAAGGTATAGTTGGTTATATAGGTTAGGGTCATCTATTTTAAATGCTCATTTCTTAATTGTATGGTCTTCTTTCTCTCGACTTCTGTGTTCTATGTTTCTATGGCTGGCTCTATTGTGCCTAACCGTCCGTGTCTCTTCAGGTCAGATTGAAACTAGTTTACAGTTGTAAGGTTTTTCTCCAGTATGGATTCGCTGATGTTTCCTCAGTTGACACGACTCAGTGAAACTGTTGTTACACAGTTTACAGTGGTATGGTTTTTCTCCAGTGTGGATATGCTGGTGTCTCTTCAGATGACCTAACTGACTGAAACTTTTGTCACACTGTTTACAATGGTATGGTTTTTCTCCAGTATGGATACGCAGGTGTTTCTTAAGACTATCTAACGTACTGAAACTCTTATCACACTGTTTACAGTGGTATGGTTTTTCTCCAGTGTGGAGACGCAGGTGTATCTTCAGTTTACCTGACACAGTGAAACCCTTGTCACACAGTTTACAGTGGTATGGTTTTTCTCCAGTATGGATACGCAGGTGTTTCTTAAGACTATCTAACGTACTGAAACTCTTATCACACTGTTTACAGTGGTATGGTTTTTCTCCAGTGTGGAGACGCAGGTGTATCTTCAGTTTACCTAACCCAGTGAAACCCTTGTCACACAATTTACAGTGGTATGGTTTTTCTCCAGTATGGATTCGCTGGTGACTCTGCAGATTACCTAACGTACTGAAACCCTTGTCACACTGTTTACAGTGGTATGGCTTTTCTCCAGTATGGATACGCTGGTGTCTCTGCAGATTACCTAACGTACTGAAACCCTTGTCACACTGTTTACAGTGGTATGGCTTTTCTCCAGTATGGATTCGCTGGTGTCTCTTCAGATGTCCTAACTGACTGAAACTCTTATAACACTGTTTACAGTGGTATGGTTTTTCTCCAGTATGGATACGCTGGTGTGCCTGCAGACTACCTGACTCAGTGAAACTCTTGTCACACAGTTTACAGTGGTATGGTTTTTCTCCAGTGTGGAGACGCAGGTGTGCCTGCAGACTACCTGACCAACTGAAACTCTTATCACACTGTTTACAGTGGTAAGGTTTTTCTCCAGTGTGGATACGCTGGTGTGTCTGCAGACTACCTGACCGACTGAAACTTTTGTCACACTGTTTACAGTGGTAGGTTTTTTCTCCAGTGTTGATATGCTGGTGTCTCTGCAGATTATCTAACTTACTGAAACACTTGTCACACTGTTTACAGATGTGGGCTTTCCGTCCTGCGTACCTCTGATGATTTGTCTTTACTTCTCTTGCCGGAGCTAAATTCATGGTAAACTGTTGGTCACTGTAATTAGATTTGGGTTCATCTGTGTCTCTTTGTTTATGGCTGGTTACAGAGCAGTACATTTCCTGACATGCTGCTGAAGGGATGTGGTCATTCCTCAGTGTTTGACAGTAAAGGACAATGTTGTCGCTCCTCTCTTCGGGTTCATGGAGGTAGGTGGAGGCACATGAACACTCGGAACAGGATACCCGAGTCTGGAAACATTGGGCCTCACTCCTTCCTTCCATCATCAAATGTGGCTATAAATGAACTCTGGTGAGAATGAGAGTTCTATAGGTTCCTCTGTTGGGGTTGGGACAATATGTATTTTATACCGTAACACTCTCTCCCTCTTCTCCGTGCCTCTCCTTGCTTACTTGCGCTGCGTCTCAGGAAACTCCTTCAGGATGAACCTCTTTCATTAACACTGAGATGAAGTGAAAGTCTAAAGACAACTCACACTTATGTACTGTAGGCTGACCAGGAGCTGAGCTCTGACATCACACACACAACATATAGGCTGACCAGGAGCTGAGCTCTGACATCACACACACAACATAAACTTTTGCAGTGCAAACATATAAATGCAGATTTGTGCAGGCCGTCCATTTTTGAGAGATTTACCTACACTATGATAGTTTTTTGAGCGGTGCCTAACCGCTCCAATGACTGGCTGTGGCTGTCTGTCCGTCTGTGATACAAACAGCTGCAATACTGCTGGGTGACCTAAAGTGGCACTGTTGAGCATCCTAAAAGAGCCATTCACACTGAGCACTATACTGTGACTACAGCCAGCCAGTGATGTTGTTGAGCAGCCTGGACCGCTCAGTTCACACAGGTGTGATTTTCACTTGCGCAAGCAGAGCTCACCGGTCGTACCGGCTTTTTTATGCGTATGCCTGTGGTATAAATATACTGATTTTGAGAGTGACTTAATGAAGATATGTATCAATGCCGGGGTATAACTGGCTTTCGATGGTGATGTAATAAAGATATGATTCAGTGTCTGGTGGATTAAATAATAATAATGGATTTTATTTATAACGCACTTTATATTCGCAAGAATCTCAAAGTGCTACAGCAGTGAATAAAAGCAAAAGAAACAACACACCATTAAAAACATCTAAAAGAACAGGAACATTTAAAACATAAGGGCAAGGCTATAAAAATGCTTTGGTAAAAAGGAAAGTTTTGAGTACTGTAGCGAAGGAAAGCGTCATGAAACTACACTCTTGTTAGTTTAATTAACCCATTTAGACCTGAGGACGCATCTGTGTCACCTTATACTGTAGCTGATAACCACTTTATTTTGATCATCTGTCGCAAAATAGCAGATATACAAGCTTGTACATCTGCTATTTTTGAAAAATCGTGGAAATGTATGTGTCTTTGAATATATGCTCTTTTTGAAAAATCGTGGAAATGTATGTGTCTTTGAATATATGCTCTTTCACAACAAACGTTTTTAACTCCTTGGAACAACATATTTTGAGATGGGGGTCTACGGCCAAAAACATATAATTATTGACATGAAAAGGTCTGGGAACCACTGAAACATAGGTTTTTCAGAAAACTGTCGTTATATAGACTGTCTGTATATAGACTGCCTATATTTAGACGTTGATAATTTTTTGACTATTATTACCCCAGTTTTTAGACCTTTTTTTGCCATTTAGACGTCTATTAGACTACAAAAATGCTCAGTGGGAGGAAAATACGTTTAGGGCCCTGAATGTACAGAGTAGGAGAAAAAGAAAAAAAAGGCAACCGTAAATGAATACCGTCTCCTTTCTATGGAAAAAGTGAGTCTACCTCCCCTTCATGTGGTCCCCTGAAAGGTGGACTTTAGGACCTTTTGGTTAATCGTCTGTGTGGTCCACATGCAGGTGGGAGGTCTGGTGGAGGTCTGGTTAATATAGTTTGTGTGGTCCACACAATTTTACGATTTACGATTTTACGATTTAGGCCACGGACCACCATTTGATGAGGTTTAGCCTCTCGGGCCCAAAACTAACTACATGCTGTATTTAGGAGAGATAACAGGCAAACATTGATCAAAATCACAATTCTTCTACATTTTATAATTGTGTATAGATTCTTGAAAATTAAGTAATTCAGATGTTTAACAATAATTAAACTCTCAAAAGAAATGTAAAATGAAACCAAATGGATGGTTTCTCTCAAGAGTGAAAGATCTTTAGTTACCAACTCTCCATCATTTAGCTGGGGACCATGTGGAACCCTCTCAAGGACCACTGGTGGTCCCCCGACCACAGGTTGAAAACCACTGCTATATATCTATTGTGCTTGGTTTATTGTATACGCTACATATAGCCTGCGACAACCTTTGTAAGCACATGCATGAGGAAGAGTTATGCTTACGGACTATACTGAAAGGTTGAATGGTGTATCTATCTTCTATAAATGCACCATGCATGTCTGTGTGTGCACGTACGCACGTACGTCTGTAATCCATGTCACTGGAGAACCGTTCGTCCCACAACACAGTGTGGAAAATCGGGTTTACGATTTACGATTTACGATTTTCTTGCAAAGTCCAGACGTTTTTCACTCGGTGGATGGATGGCCCCGGTTGAGCTTCATTTTGATTAATCACAAAATGTCAGGGAATGATTATTTAGATAGCATCTTGTTTAGACAGTTGCTAGGTTTTGATCTTTACCATTGTGGTATCCTTAGTTGTTACTTACTTTGAAGTACCAAATTAATTCCACACACTAGGGTTTACTTTGATCTTCCACTTTGTAAGTGGTTGTGGATAAGATAAGATGGATAGCGTCTGCTGCTCGTCCACAGATGAAACACATGTGGGCGACACCATTGGTTCCCAAACCTTTTCATGTCGAGGACCCCCAAAATGATACTCATTATAGACTGCGGACCCCCATTTGAAGATGTCTGCCAAGGACACCAATAAGTGTCAAGGTATGAGACAGGTGTTGGACCGAAATGCAGAACCACACGGGAAGGCAGGCAGATTACGTTTAAATGACGATTAATTTACCAATACCAACACAGGACATACATGGGCTGGACACACCTTAAACATAAACTATATTCAAGCAGGGAACACAAGGAACTGAGGGTATAAGTAGACACAGGGAGACTAACAGGACACAGGTGGAGAAAACTAGATAACACAGGGAGGTGAGACAACACAGGAAACAGTAACCATAGGGAAAACAGGAAACACTAAGATATCACTACAAAATACAAAATACAAAATAAAACAGACATATCATGACAATAAGAGAAGATTTGTATGACTCTAGCAGTGATTCTGATTCTCAACCATTTTCATTTGGAAGACCCCCAGGTTTGATATGCATTAGTCTACGGAACCCCATTTAATGGCATTTCTGTCTCTGGGAACCCTCAATTTATATTGGTAAATGGTGCATTTATATAGCGCCTTTATCCAAGGCGCTTTACAGAGATTGTGCATTACATTCACCCATTCACACACACATTCATACACCGATGGCAGCGGAAACCATGCAAGGCACCAACTAGCACATCGGGAGCAATTAGGGGTTCAGTGTCTTGCTCAAGGACACTTCGACAGTAAGGCTCAATCCCAATTCCCCCCTTCGTCCTGGCCCTTAGCCCTTGCCCTTGCTTATGCGCGTTCACGTGAGGGGGAAGGGTTATCTCAATTGTCTTTGGATGGAGGGGAAGGGCCGAGGGTGAGGGGTAGAATCCCCTTCGTTTGAAGGGATATCTCGACGGGACTTCAAACGGAGCAACATCACTGAGGGCTGAAAGGCGGACGAGGTAAGAAGCCTTTTATGTCCTTTATTATGGAAAAATATTATAATAACCAATATTATTTGAATGTATTAACAATCTGCATCGCCAAAAATATCGCAATCTCTAGCAAAGGTTAACGTTACTTCACGTGAACTAACGATATGATACGGCGTTGCATTCATACAACGTTACCCATTCATTTGGCGCCGCTTTATTCTTTTTTATTTATCGCCGGTGCGCCGGTGATACAACTCGGATGCAAGCTAGCTTATTAGCAGGCATCAGTCCGACCCCCCAGACCACGATATGTCAACATTCTGCAGTTTTGGAGCTCTTAAAATCCGTGAAATAGTCTACTGTACCTACATAACGCTGTCACTGCATAACGTTGGCTACTCGCTGCAGTGATAGCTATGGTTTTATCATGACCAATGTTAAGCTAATCCCCACAAGTTGCAAAACTTACATAACTAATTAGCAATGGTGTTGTTTTTTCCCCCAGGCAAACCAGCTACGGAACAGATTGCAAGCTGCTGTGCAGACTGTACATTGGATGGAGATGAATCACGATGGCATTTTCATTGATAGAAAATTACTCTGTTCTTAATGATATTAAAAACAATGAACAGTGACCACAGCCCCTTCTTTCTATACTGTAAATAGTTTTTCTTTTTTCTAACCCTGTATATATATCTGTAGCCTACCCATGCTATACAAACTGTTAATACAATAATCAATGAATCAGGTACAACTGTTGAGCAGGTGTCAGAATGAGCTATGCTGAACTACATTCTGCATTGTGGGCTACCAAGATGAGACAAAATTACAATATATTTATTTCATCATAACCACAGCAATGTTATATTTACGTTCCATCTCTACAGCTTAAATCAAATGGAAAGTAGTTTCCAAAGTGGGTTATGGGCTAAATGATAGTTTGTACACTCTCAGAGTTAATTAACATTGATTTTACAATATAAATTGGGGGTCCCAGAGACAGAAATGCCATCAAAGTTTGGGGACCACTGGCCTGTAGTGAGCTTGCAGACCAGCTATTTTCTGAGAACAGGTTGTATATCAATATCTACAAGGGACGTTCAATATTTAGGGACGTTCCAATTCCTAGGGGGATGATTTATCCCCCTACCCCTTGACACTCATTATGTAGGGACAAGGGGAAGGGGCAAGGGCTGAGGGGTAGGGTTAAAAAAGGAATTGGGAAAGGGCCTAACTCTGGGGGAGCCCGGGTTCGAACTGGCAACCTTACGGTTACCATCCAGGCACTCTGAGGCTACCCCTGAGCCACCACCGCCCCATATTGTAACATCAATGTTAATTTAACTATGAGAGTGTATACAAATGGAACCCAATGGACCTGTTAGGGTCCACTATAGGGGGACTGACAACATGTCAGTTTGTCACCCCTTCACATTCAGTAGATCCTGTGATCTTTTGTGGCCAGATGTAATTTCCTGGGGTCTAGTATAGGACTATAGTAAATAATACAAAAATAAATCGCTATAAAATTGTGTAAAAATAAATTACATATACAATACATATATACAACAGGCACGTACAGGTCTAATATCCTTTCAAATCAGTGGAGACTAATGGAGAGGAAAACGTAAACAGATATCACCCCCTCAGTGAGAGGAGGAATGCATGATGAGTTCTCCTCGTGGTCACTGGATTAACAAGAAATGACAAGCAATCTCTATGATAATGATCTGAAGAGGATCTCATGCATTTTAACCCATTTATTTAGACCTGGGACCAGATTCTACAAAATAAATACATTTTCAGTTTTTCCACATGCGCAATACATTGTGCACTGAAATGGACAGTTCAAATAATACATGTATTCTAACTTAATCAATTAATAATGGCTTTGAAATATAAATAAAAGGACTAAATGCATCATCATGGCTTAAATAAGTAACTAGAAAATGTATTTATCTTTTATGCAAAAGGAAAGCCACAAAGGATCCCATTATATGATACCAATCAAAGTAACATTCTTCAGCTGCACAACGTCTCCCAGATTACATTTAATTAGTTTAATTGTACTGTTTTCTTTCGCCCAGGGGACCGAGACATCACTGCATAGCTGTCAGTTCCTTAACCCATTTAGGCCTTTTTTTCCTGAAAAAACCTCATGTTTCTATATCAGTGGTTCTCAATATTTCACGTCAAGGACCCCCAAAAATATATGAAATTGACCGCTGACCCCCCCCCCCCCCCCATCTGAAAATGTGTTGTTTCAGGGACCCCCCTCCCCAGAAGCAAAGATTTGAGTTAAAAACGTTCGCTCTGAAAGAGTATGTAATATTCAAAGCTTCGCACCACATGTTCATGTTTTTTTTTTTTATATAGCAGACCTACAAGCTCGTAGCGCGCCACTCGGTGGCGTGCTACGAGCTCGTAGATCTGCTATTTTTCAATAGCTAAATTATAACGTAATGTTTAAAACACCAAAAGGGGTTCCCGACCAAAATGGGTTAATGTGCTTCAGTGGCTTTCTCTTGCCTCGATCCAACTCTCATCGGGTCCCATTACTAGAAATCAAGAGACATGATGTTCCCCTTGAACACTTCCCACACACAATTATTGAAGTCTCTCACAGCCTGCAGGGAGAATAATCAGAATATACGTGTATTTGGATTTAAATTCTTTAACAGTATCGTGCTTCAAAGCGCACGGTTTGTTTGCACTAGTGACCTAGTGGGCCTTTTTTTTCCAACCTGGGATTTTCTTTACATCTCAGGCTCTTTGCAGCTAAACTCTAAGCGGTTTGGCTTATTATAACGGAACTTATTAAAGGGGAATACCACTCATTTTCAACATTTTTACTATGTCATTATACCTTTTAGAGCTTTAAAAAAGTCCCCCCATTCTGTTTCCTAGAACTGTACTGTAAATGGGTTAACCGTTGAGCTTTTGGGCCTGTGATACAGTGTTGTTTTTGGCAGCAAATTTCTATTTTAGTTTAGTCATAGTCTTTGGACTGAAACTTCATTTAGTTTTTGTCACATTTTAGTCACCTGGAATGTCTTAGTGTTAGTCTAGTTTTAGTCGACTAAATGTCATAAGATTTTAGTCGACTAAATCTACAGTTGATTTAGGCGACTAAAATTTATTTTGGCGGGCCTTGATGCCGTCGTAATGAGTGTTTTTACACTTGCTGAAAATAGCTGATCTACAAGCTCACAACGCGTCGCAATGCAACGCGTTGTGAGCTTGTAGATCAGCTATTTTTAGCATGCAACCAAGTGTAAAATGACTTATACTGGATCTCTTGTCCACTAGTCCCTTCCTAAGATTTTAGTCTAGTTTTTATTTGTTGACGAAATTGTCAGTATATTTAGTCTTAGTTTTAGTCATCGTAGCTTAGTTTTCATTTAGTTTCCATTTGTTTTTGTCAGTGAAAATAGGTAGTCGACGAACATTTTTCGTCTTAGTTTTAGTCGACGAAAACAACACTGTTGTGATAGAATAAAGAAATGAATTGCCCTGTAATAATAATAGTAATGGATTTAATTTATAATGCACTTTACATTCCTCAGAATCTCAAAGTGCTACAGTAGGCATTAGGCAAAAAATATGAAACAATAGGTAAAATTACATTACACGATTAAAAGCACACAGTTTAGCATCAAGAAACATAGAAAAAATACAACAGATATTGGTCAGGGAATAAAATCAGTGGGTTTGGGGGAAGGTCTTATTAAAAAGGTAGGTCCCGCTGGGGACGCTGTGGGATGGCGGCGTGTTCCCTCCTCCACATCATCAGTGCCCATACCCGAGGCGGGGGTTGGCGAAAGGGCCTTTCTGTGTGGAGTTTGCATGTTCTCCCCGTGTCCCCTAGGGTAGATACCCTCACAAAAACATGCCGTAATCCTGGTCTCTAAAACTACCTCCCCCTGGCCAGCCGGGGCGCCTGATGGAGGGGAAAGGAACTGGTCGGAATAACGTGTCCCTTCCACGCGCTACGTCCGGCCGGGGAAATTATCCTCTCTCAGGTGAAAAGAAGCAGCTTGGACTCCTCATGCATAGAAGGAGGCATGAGGTCAGTCCGCTGCCCCCCCAGGTTGGCAGAGGAAGTGTAGCGCCCAGGATTACATTAGATAATTGGCACTGGGTGAAAAGAATACTGGGTTACAAAATCGTGGGATAAAGATTTAGAGAAAAAAACAAAACAAAAAAAGTGCTACAGTAGACATTAGGCAAAAATATGAAACAATAGGTAAAAGCAGAAAGAAATAACATTACACGATTAAAAGCACACAGTTTAGCATCAAGAAACATAGGAAAAAAACAACAGATATTGGTCAGGGAATAGAATCAGTGGGTTTGGGGGAAGGTCTTATTAAAAAGGTAGGTCTTTAGTCCTCTCTTGAAGCAGTCCATTGACGGTGGCGCTCTGTGTGCTTCTTTTAGCTGCCTTTTAGGTGTCCACAGAATGTTTTAGCTGTTTCTATTCTTATTTTTCTTTTACATCTTTCTGCCTGTAGCACTTTGAGATGTAGGGTGTAAAGTACGTTATAAATAAAAATGTATTATTATTATTACATCAAAGGGGGCTTAAGCCCCTGCCCTTTTACCCGTCTGTAAAACAACTGCCCTCTCCCAGACCACGAATGCAGCGTTTACCGGTCCCTTGGTGAAAGAAATGCAAATGCCCTCCTCTCCTCTCCTTTCCATGCCATGCCGGAAGAAGCATTCAGGAGAATTGCTTTCCCCCCCCCCCCCCCCCCGAAGTCTCCTGAACGTGAACGCAGCATTTTTCGTTTAAAAGAACTGTTTAGAAATCCAGGTCGGACTCGTTACACCTGCATCTCCAGTATAGCTAAACAGTGCTGGGTTGCGCCCTGAAAATAGCTGATCTACAAGCTCTTGTAGATCTGCTATTTTCGCTATTTTCGTCTAAAAGTGCCCTCTTACGGGATGTCAACCCCTGCCTCTCTATAAACCCTCTATGCACGTCCCTGCTCAGCAGTGGCGTGCACAGACATTTAGAGGGGCAGGTGCTCAAGTGAAAAAAAGGGCACCTTGTGCAGCGCATTTTGGGGCGGGACCCATTTTGGTGCTTTAGCTATTGAAAAATAGCAGATCTACAAGCTCATAGCGCGCCACCGAGTGGCGCGCTACGAGCTTGTAGGTCTGCTATTTATTTTTATTATCGAAGAACCACTGACATAGAAACACATAGCTTTAGATTGTGGGGGGCCTAAATAATATAGTAGAAGCGTTTATCAAGATTTGATCAATGTCACCATGGTCCACACACTACAAATTAAGAAAAAAAAGAAAACTATATATATATATTTTTTTTTAGCACATTGCCAAAAGGGCAGGGGGTGCTCTACCACCCCCTAGTGTCTATCTGTGCAGCCACAGCTGCTCAGCGACTTATATATATATATATATATATATGAGATAAAAAAGGGACTCCTGCACATCCAAAAAGACCCGTAGGAGGTGCAAGTCTAGTTAGCAGGCATAGACATCAAAAAAGGGAAAAACCTTCCAAAGAAGGGACTGCACACTCCAGGGAACAGAGACGGACAACTTATTTATTTATTAGCACGACGCGTTTCGCCGTGAGCTTTGTCAGGTATATATATATATATATATATACACAGCATGTCAAAATAGATTTATTTACGCAAGGTAAAATGGCAGGGGATTTACTGTAAGTGGGGATTTTGCCACTTTCTCCACCCACCTCCTCCACGTTGACGTCGGCAACTTGTGACTCCTGCCGCGTGAGCAGGATCCAGACACTCTTCCTCTCTTCTCTCTGCCAGAGCCTGTCGTAAGAGACTCCGCGGGCACTGAGGAGCGCTCCGTCGCGGTGATGCGTCCTGACAGCCAGCGTTGTTTTTGGCAGCAAATTTCTATTTTAGTTTTAGTCCTAGTCTCCTGAATAGTTTTCACTTAGTCTTAGTCACATTTTAGTCACCTGGAATGTATTAGTGTTTGTCTAGTTTTAGTCGACTAAATGTCATAAGATTTTAGTCGACTAAATCTACAGGCGATTTAGTCGACTAAAATGTATTTTTGCGGGCCTTGTTTCCGTCATAATGACTTATTTTACACTTGCTGAAAATAGCCGATCTACAAGCTCACAACGCGTCGCAGCGCGACGCATTGTGAGCTTGTAGATCAGATATTTTCAGCATGCAACCAAGTGTAAAATGACTTATACTGGATCTGTTGTCCCCTAGTCCCTTCCTAACATTTTAGTCTAGTTTTTATTTGTTGACTTAATTGTCATTATACTTAGTCTTAGTTTTAGTCACCATAGCATAGTTTTAATTTAGTTTCCATTCAGTTTTCTTCAGTGGAAAAGGTAGTCGACGAACATTTTTCGTCTTAGTTTTAGTCGACGAAAACAACACTGCTGACAGCTATACGTCGCAGGGGGCATGTTGAGTGGTGCAACCACTCCAAGGAACAGCAATGTCCGTGTTCACACGCCTATGTGACGTTAACCCACCCACCTATGTGACTGTGAGCACCAGTATGACTATTACTACCAGTAGGGGCGCTGTTGTGCCAGAATCAGAGAGAGAGATAGTGCTGCTGCACTGTTGCCTGCTAAGAGAGAGAGAGAGAGAGGAGGAGGAGGTGGGGGAGAGGGGAGTTGCACCACTCAGTTCACACGGGTGTGATTTATTTAACCCTGCACAATGTTTTTTCCTTTTTTGATTGATGCCCTGCTTACGATACATGTGTGTCGCACAAAAACAGTGAAAATATATTAGATATATTCTACAGTAGAGGCCTACAAGCTATATAGCTTTGCTTGTTGATATGTGCTATTTTCACCATTTTACTTGGAAAAACCTGCAAGTGGCTTTTGAAGATTAATCATAATATGGCAGCCAAGTCTATGGGATGTTTAATGTTTGTGGCCGCTATGGATTCAGCGGGCGCACCTGACTTCACACGAGTGTGTTCTTTTTCATATTCAGCGCAGTGTCTATAGGACGGCTGTGGCTCAGGAGGTAGAGCAGGTCGGCGGTTCGAATCCCGGCTCCTCCTCCTTTCCACATGTGGAAGTGTCCTTGGGCAAGACACTGAACCCTACCCCCTTTCTGAAACCAGCTCCTCGCCACTCGCCCTACACACTTGCCCTCGATATGCGCGTTCACGCGAGGCTGTGCCATATTAAGTGTCGTCCGAAACCAAGCAGCCTTGAGTGGAAGTGGCTTATAAAGCCCTCAAGAGCGAGTCTGTGCCGATCTAGACTCCATTGCCTTGTGCAGACCTGCTCTCTGTCCGCATGGAAACCGTAACCTACAAATGTAACTACCGCCACACATAAAAGCTAAATAAACTCCTAAACAATCTTCATCTGATGCAGAATAGACAACGCTCCAACTGATCACGGTGGGCTCTTTATTTACCCCACCGTGAAAAAACTATACATGAAACCACACAAACAAAACAACTTTTAACACAATGATTTATAAACACCATGGATGTATATGACATGTCATTTTTGACAGTCATGCTGTATTTCCTTTGTCACACAAACATGCATGATGCAATGCAATATAACTGTACAAACAAAATAACAGGCACTTCAGGTCAAGGGACTGGTTTCAGAAAAGGCTCTACGTTGCCTCCACTGAGTCGGTCAGTGTGAGCTCGCCACCGTCGGTGTGTGAATGTGGGAAGTGAGGACGCTGGCGTCGACTGTTCGCCGCTTCACCTCCCAATGAATGCATGCATGAACGCACGCGCTTTGAGCACTTGGAAAAGCGCTATAAAAATGCAATTCATTAGTGTAGATTTCCGTCTTAGATGCTTTCATAACAGGGGTCCAGGTCCTGGAGAGAGGTAGATAAGCAGATGCCTGTCTGTTGAGACGGTAACATGTACCGTCGCCCCCAAAATCCGAGTCGCCATGTGTAAAGTTTAGATATCCCACCTGTATACCGGTCGCCCGCAATTAAGCCCGACGAGGTCGCCACGAAAATCGCAGCACCTGCAGTCGCCATGGAGGCGTTTGTGTTTATAGGCGATTTGTATTTTTGAAATAAACGAGTCCGACGTTATGGGGGCGAAAGCAAGAGGAGGGGGGGACGGACGGACGGACAAGCGCTGTTTGATTACTCTGTTGTGTTTGTAGCACCCCGGTGCGTCTTAAAGGGAATAACGGGGTGTTTGAGTTTGTTAACTTAACCTCTGTATAACCCTGTATTTATAGAATAAACCACAAGGCTGAATAACTTGACTTTAACTGCAAACTAGCAGATCTACAAGCTCAGTATACCTATTGTAAAGAATATACCAGACCACACTTTAAATGTAAAGTGTTTTTACAAATGTGTTTAACCCTTTTTAAATGTTAAAGAAAATAATAAAAACATGAAATATACAATACAGTAGACATACAAACAATAACGGTAAACCCTGGTTAGAATGAACCAACAGTAGGCCTTGTAGGCCTGGTAATATAACCAAATAGGCTCTAGCCTTTAAACCAGTGAAACCAAATAAACCCTACCTGATGTAGAGTCCCTTAATTACCTTCAATTAACTTCACAAAACCAATCACTCTGGACTTGGCTGAAAATAAAATATCAAAACCCAACTCTCAAACTCTGTAAGACGTCTGTGCAAAATCCCTTTTACCTTACACAAAATAAGCTATCACTATTCCTAAATAGCAGATACAAAATACAAAACACTTTAATCTAAACACACAGTGGGCCCACACTCATACACACGCGCGCACACACAAACCAACAGTTGCAGGCCTGGTGCAGGCCAGGAGATGGTGAGATGTGATGAAGCCGAGCAGACTGCAGGAACGTCGAATCCTCGTCAGGAACACACTCCAAAACACAGTCTTTTAGAATTGAGCAAAAGTCTCCTCGTTGAGAAACTACACGCTTTCTTCACTCAGTCCAAACACATGTTACTTTACCACTCACTCCTTCAGTGCCACCTGGTGGTCACCAGTTTAGGCTCTGAGTGCCAATTCTCCCATTATAAAAAAAGAGAGGGCGTTTATGAAAATGTAATTTTCTTTTTCTTTTTTTCTTTTTATTACGGGATTACGTCCCTGGCACTCAGTGCAAAGACGTCGGGGTTACGGGATTACGTCCCTGGCACTTATCCTGTTAAGGTTAATTTCGGAATGCTAATATATTATTGATTTCAGCTGTTATACAAATCCAAACATGCAAACATGTTCTCATCAGCTCTATAATAGTAGCTTATAGTGACGAGTATTACAATTGTTTTGTCTTTTTTATGACCAATGTATTTGTATTTGATTTAACATAAGTAAATGGATTTGAAATGAAATAAAAAAGTTACTTTTCCAATTTGAAAATAGCAATAGCAAAAATAGCAGACCTACAAGCTCAAAACGTGTCACTCTGCGACAAGTAGGGCATTAATTACGGACATAAGCGGACATGCAATGTGGCCCTCTGGAAGGGGCTGTGGAAATATAGTGGCCCTCTGGAGTGAGAGTGGAACTATAGTGGCCCTCTGGAGTGAGAGTGGAACTATAGTGGCCCTCTGGAGTGAGTGTGGAACTATTGTGGCCCTCTGGAGTGAGTGTGGAACTATAGTGGCCCTCTGGAGTGAGAGTGGAACTATAGTGGCCCTCTGGAGTGAGTGTGGAACTATTGTGGCCCTCTGGAGTGAGTGTGGAACTATTGTGGCCCTCTGGAGTGAGTGTGGAACTACAGTGGCCCTCTGGAGTGAGAGTGGAAGTATAGTCTGGAGTGAGTGTGGGACTATATATAGTGGCCCTCTGGAGTGAGTGTGGAACTATTAGTGGCCCTCTGGAGTGAGAGTGGAACTATAGTGGCCCTCTGGAGTGAGTGTGGAACTATAGTGGCCCTCTGGAGTGAGAGTGGAACTATAGTGGCCCTCTGGAGTGAGTGTGGAACTATTGTGGCCCTCTGGAGTGAGTGTGGAACTATAGTGGCCCTCTGGAGTGAGAGTGGAACTATAGTGGCCCTCTGGAGTGAGAGTGGAACTATAGTGGCCCTCTGGAGTGAGTGTGGAACTATAGTGGCCCTCTGGAGTGAGAGTGGAACTATAGTGGCCCTCTGGAGTGAGTGTGGAACTATAGTGGCCCTCTGGAGTGAGAGTGGAACTATAGTGGCCCTCTGGAGTGAGTGTGGAACTATTGTGGCCCTCTGGAGTGAGTGTGGAACTATAGTGGTCCTCTGGAGTGAGTGTGGAACTATAGTGGCCCTCTGGAGTGAGAGTGGAACTATAGTGGCCCTCTGGAGTGAGTGTGGAACTATTGTGGCCCTCTGGAGTGAGTGTGGAACTATAGTGGCCCTCTGGAGTGAGAGTGGAACTATAGTGGCCCTCTGGAGTGAGAGTGGAACTATAGTGGCCCTCTGGAGTGAGTGTGGAACTATAGTGGCCCTCTGGAGTGAGTGTGGAACTATAGTGGCCCTCTGGAGTGAGAGTGGAACTATAGTGGCCCTCTGGAGTGAGAGTGGAACTATAGTGGCCCTCTGGAGTGAGTGTGGGACTATTAGTGGCCCTCTGGAGTGAGAGTGGAACTATAGTGGCCCTCTGGAGTGAGTGTGGAACTATAGTGGCCCTCTGGAGTGAGTGTGGAACTATTGTGGCCCTCTGGAGTGAGTGTGGAACTATAGTGGCCCTCTGGAGTGAGAGTGGAACTATAGTGGCCCTCTGGAGTGAGAGTGGAACTATAGTGGCCCTCTGGAGTGAGTGTGGAACTATAGTGGCCCTCTGGAGTGAGAGTGGAACTATAGTGGCCCTCTGGAGTGAGTGTGGAACTATAGTGGCCCTCTGGAGTGAGAGTGGAACTATAGTGGCCCTCTGGAGTGAGTGTGGAACTATTGTGGCCCTCTGGAGTGAGTGTGGAACTATAGTGGTCCTCTGGAGTGAGTGTGGAACTATAGTGGCCCTCTGGAGTGAGAGTGGAACTATAGTGGCCCTCTGGAGTGAGTGTGGAACTATTGTGGCCCTCTGGAGTGAGTGTGGAACTATAGTGGCCCTCTGGAGTGAGAGTGGAACTATAGTGGCCCTCTGGAGTGAGAGTGGAACTATAGTGGCCCTCTGGAGTGAGTGTGGAACTATAGTGGCCCTCTGGAGTGAGTGTGGAACTATAGTGGCCCTCTGGAGTGAGAGTGGAACTATAGTGGCCCTCTGGAGTGAGAGTGGAACTATAGTGGCCCTCTGGAGTGAGTGTGGGACTATTAGTGGCCCTCTGGAGTGAGAGTGGAACTATAGTGGCCCTCTGGAGTGAGTGTGGAACTATAGTGGCCCTCTGGAGTGATTGTGGAACTATAGTGGCCCTCTGGAGTGAGTGTGGAACTATAGTGGCCCTCTGGAGTGAGTGTGGGACTATATGTAGTGGCCCTCTGGAGTGAGGGTGGAACTATAGTGGCCCTCTGGAGTGAGTGTGGAACTATTAGTGGCCCTCTGGAGTGTGTGTGGAACTATTAGTGGCCCTCTGGAGTGAGTGTGGAACTATTAGTGGCCCTCTGGAGTGAGTGTGGAACTATTAGTGGCCCTCTGGAGTGAGTGTGGAACTATTAGTGGCCCTCTGGAGTGAGTGTGGAACTATTAGTGGCCCTCTGGAGTGAGTGTGGAACTATTAGTGGCCCTCTGGAGTGAGTGTGGAACTATAGTGGCCCTCTGGAGTGAGTGTGGAACTATAGTGGCCCTCTGGAGTGAGTGTGGGACTATATGTAGTGGCCCTCTGGAGTGAGGGTGGAACTATAGTGGCCCTCTGGAGTGAGTGTGGAACTATTAGTGGCCCTCTGGAGTGTGTGTGGAACTATTAGTGGCCCTCTGGAGTGAGTGTGGAACTATTAGTGGCCCTCTGGAGTGAGTGTGGAACTATTAGTGGCCCTCTGGAGTGAGTGTGGAACTATTAGTGGCCCTCTGGAGTGAGTGTGGAACTATTAGTGGCCCTCTGGAGTGAGTGTGGAACTATTAGTGGCCCTCTGGAGTGAGTGTGGAACTATTAGTGGCCCTCTGGAGTGAGTGTGGAACTATAGTGGCCCTCTGGAGTGAGTGTGGAACTATAGTGGCCCTCTGGAGTGAGTGTGGGACTATATGTAGTGGCCCTCTGGAGTGAGGGTGGAACTATAGTGGCCCTCTGGAGTGAGTGTGGAACTATTAGTGGCCCTCTGGAGTGTGTGTGGAACTATTAGTGGCCCTCTGGAGTGAGTGTGGAACTATAGTGGCCCTCTGGAGTGATTGTGGAACTATAGTGGCCCTCTGGAGTGAGTGTGGAACTATAGTGGCCCTCTGGAGTGAGAGTGGAACTATAGTGGCCCTCTGGAGTGAGAGTGGAACTATAGTGGCCCTCTGGAGTGAGTGTGGAACTATTAGTGGCCCTCTGGAGTGAGTGTGGAACTATTAGTGGCCCTCTGGAGTGAGTGTGGAACTATTAGTGGCCCTCTGGAGTGAGTGTGGAACTATTAGTGGCCCTCTGGAGTGAGTGTGGAACTATTAGTGGCCCTCTGGAGTGAGTGTGGAACTATAGTGGCCCTCTGGAGTGAGAGTGGAACTATAGTGGCCCTCTGGAGTGAGAGTGGAACTATAGTGGCCCTCTGGAGTGAGTGTGGAACTATTAGTGGCCCTCTGGAGTGAGTGTGGAACTATTAGTGGCCCTCTGGAGTGAGTGTGGAACTATTAGTGGCCCTCTGGAGTGAGTGTGGAACTATTAGTGGCCCTCTGGAGTGAGTGTGGAACTATTAGTGGCCCTCTGGAGTGAGTGTGGAACTATTAGTGGCCCTCTGGAGTGAGAACTATAGTGGCCCTCTGGAGTGAGTGTGGAACTATTAGTGGCCCTCTGGAGTGAGTGTGGAACTATAGTGGCCCTCTGGAGTGAGTGTGGAACTATTAGTGGCCCTCTGGAGTGAGTGTGGAACTATTAGTGGCCCTCTGGAGTGAGTGTGGAACTATTAGTGGCCCTCTCCATCGTCAAAGTTGCCCACGCCCTGTTCTAGGAGGATCAAAGAGTGTGTACCATCACACTGCAGTAAACATGCCATATGGCCATATTATGATTTAGTTGATCAATAGGCCTATAATAATATAATAAATAGATTCTACACACCTTTGAGGCCAATAATGTATTGCACTGGAACAATTGACATTCAGTCCACGGCTCCACATAAATGAGCATAACGTTAGCGTGCCTGCCGCGGTGCTGCGTACAGCTAGCGTACAGTATCCTCCGCTAGGATGATGATGAGGAGGCCTTAATGAACAAGGCGAGGCGAAACGTGTCGAAAGCGGAATTCAATCCCATTAAAAAGAAACGCAGCGTGTGGGTCGAGTGGAACGTTTGACCCCAGCGGAGTTTGTAATTATTGCCTCTGGGGAAAAACGCAATTGGAACGGCAGAGTGTTGTTCTGTTCTTTAAAGGGATTGTGACAAGAATTGATGACGAGTGTGTGTGTGTGTGTGTGTGTGTGTGTGTGTCTGTGTCTGTGTCTGTGTCTGTGTCTGTGTCTGTGTCTGTGTGTGTGTGTGTGTGTGTGTGTGTGTGTGTGTGTGTGTGTGTGTGTGTGTGTGTCTGTGTCTGTGTCTGTGTCTGTGTCAGAGGCACGCATGGTGCTAGTTGCATCATCCGAGGCAACTGGCACTGTTTGGGTTTCCCCGGTCACGTTTCTTTGCTCCCGATCCGATTCCGATCATTTGATTTTGAGCATCTGCCGATTTCCGATTTTTCCCGATCCGATATTTTATATTTCATGGAACAGTTTTATTCTAGAACACATCACAATAGTACAATTTCCCGAATCACGTACAGAATCCAGTCTAATATCATGACATGGATATATATACAGTAATATTGATACTATACTCACGTATTTTGGCTCCAGGATCCGTTTCCGATCATTTGAAAATGACGTGATCGGACCCCGATCTCCGATCGGGACAACCCTGTACTAATAAGTCATAAGATAAACATATTGTTTACATTCTTCTACTGAACGCCTGCCTTCCATCACTGTGATGCAACTCGTGTTCCTCCCAGAACAAGGATCCATCACTGTGATGCAACTCGTGTTCCTCCCAGAACAAGGATCCATCACTGTGATGCAACTCGTGTTCCTCCCAGAACAAGGATCCATCACTGTGATGCAACTCATGTTCCTCCCAGAACAAGGATCCATCACTGTGATGCAACTCGTGTTCCTCCCAGAACAAGGATCCATCACTGTGATGCAACTCATGTTCCTCCCAGAACAAAGATCCATCACTGTGATGCAACTCGTGTTCCTCCCAGAACAAGGATCCATCACTCTGTCATGATGACCTCATAGGTGTGTAGGAGAGAATGTGAGCGCAAGTTGCACCGAATGGTACCTATAATCTCAGTGGTGGAAAAAGTTTAACTCACATGTTTTACTTAAAGTAAAAGTATCAATACAGCAATAGTAGAAGTACTCGGTTACAAGTAAAAGGTCGGAATTCAAAATGTATACTTTGAGTGAAAAGTACAAAGGCATTATATTATATTGGCATTGAAATGGAAGTTAAAGTGGGTTAAAACATTAGTCCTTTCATGTTATAGAGAGCAGTTTTATGTATAGGGCACGGGTTGCATTATAATATTTTATCTTGGCGTTCGGCTCTGCTATGTTTCTCCCTGCTCGGCACAATTAAACACCATCATTAAGCAATTAAGAGCTGAAAGGGGAAATAATAACAATTGTATGTGGCGGCTATGAAGTTACTGAACTGTAACTCTGCAAGCTATGAAATAATTTCAACAGCTGAGAGAGAACTTTCAGGCATGCAACGCAAAGGAATATCAGAATATTTAAAAATATCATGGCCTAGCTTGGAACCTTTGTGTGTGTGTGTGTGTGTGTGTGCATGCGTGCGTGCGTGCATGCCAGTTACTTTGTAGATTCTGATTACTATTACAAAACGTACATTAACGGCTTCAGCCCTGATACACATTTCGGCTATTTGAAAATAGCTACAAATGCCACTAAATCATGACAGTTTTCTGATGTGTTTCTATGTCAGTGGTTCTCAAACTATTTCCTATCAAAGACCCCAAACATTATGTATTTGGCCGCCGACCCCCAACTGAAAATATGTTGTTCCAGGGACCTCCCAGAAGCAAAGATTTTGGGATAATATTACACGAGAATATTACATGAGGGAGTGAGTTCTAGCTGCAGCGTCGCAGCAGGCGTGCATTAATGCCGATAGAGAACACCCTCTCGTGTGATATTGTCTAATTAACATTCACCTGGCTCTTCCCACGTACCAGAGATTGAGGGATCAGATCAGTGTGCTATCCCTCTGCCCTGCCCCCAAACATGGCAACATAACAATCATGTCTGCTCCACTGCTCAGAATCAGATGCTATTAAGCCTTTCATTTTTCTGGGCCGTATAGCACGCGCACGCACGCACACACACACACACACACACACACACACACACACACACACACACACACACACACACACACACACACACACACACACGCGCGCCTTCTTAACCCATTTTGAGCGGGAACCCCTTTTGGTGTTTTAACATTATGTTATACTTTAGCTATTGAAAAATAGCAGATCTACAAGCTCATAGCGCTATTTTTTAAAAATCGTGAAAATCCATCCATCTTCAACCGCTTATCCGTAGTCGGGTCGCGGGGGCAACAGCTCCACCAGAGAGCTCCAGACTTCCCTCTCCAGAGCAACATTAGTGACTTCCTCCTGGGGGATCCTGAGACGTTCCAAGGCCAGTGTTTCCTCCAACTGTGCCTTGTGAAAATGCGGCACAAATCTTTGAATATATATTCTTTCAGAGTCTTTGCTTTCCACCATGTGGAATTTGGAATGAAGTCCTGTGAGGTTGGTTGTGGTTCTGGTTGGTTGTGAGGTTTGGTTCTGGTTCTGGTTGGTTCTGGTTGGTTGTGAGGTCTCTCGAGCTGCACACAAAGCTCCTTTTCATTCTGCCCTGCGTGCAGGAATAGAATAGATGTGCTGCACGGCCAGAGGCCAGAGTTATGGAATGCATGTGTGTCTGATTGGAACAATGCTCTTCAAACCTCTTTGTGCACGAGGGAGGAAGGCACACCAAAAGAGGGCAAGCCAAAGAATCTCCAGGCAATCTCGTAATTATGCATCAGTGTTCTTTCTGGGGGGGGGGGGGGGGGGGACTACCAATAAGTAGTCGGACTAGTCCGAGTAGGCTACATACTGTACATAGATAGTGTATGTCAGGCACGTAGAGAGTCAGGGGCACTTTTGGCCCAAAATAGCACATATACAAGCTCTCAACGTGTCGCGTTGAGAGCTTGTATATCAGCTATTTTCGGGGCGCAACCCAGCACTCTTTATGTACTGTACTGTACTGTACTGTACTGTACTGTACTGTACTGTACTCTACTGTACTGTACTGTACTGTACTGTACTGTACTGTACTGTACTGTACTGTACTGTACTGTACTGTCACACCCAAAATCATTAGTATATACCGGTATGTGTATTAGCACAACAGTGACACTTGGGGCATGGAAACCAACCAAACCGCTATCTTCGTGCTCTGACAGACCCAGCCAGGGACACAGCCAGGGGGACACAGGGACACAGCCAGCCAGAGACACACAAAGCTCCGTATATACAGTAGGAGTGGTTGCACCGCTCAAAAATAATCTCGATTAGGCGATTTATGTAATAATTGTGACAGGCCTAGTGCTACTGTACGTGACACTGCTGGCATGCTGACGTCCTCTGGCTGAGATCAAGGCAGACGGTTGGAGCGCTCCGTAATCCCATGAAGGGCCAGCAGCTGGTGACCTGCAGCGAGACATCTTTAATGAGGTCTGTCTCCATGGCTACCCCACATGGAGTGTTGTTGGCTGCACCTTAAAGGAGAATTCCATGCTAGAAGGCTTTCTTATACCTTTCTTTGTAGTTGTTACGTCCCCACCAAAGAGGTCCAGGTGTTATTTTGTGCAAAAGCGCATTATTGGCTATTTCCCCTATACCGGCATAAACCCTCAGTGAATTTAATTGAATTGCATTGAATTTAATTGAATGGGGCATTGGGGACCTGGAGGCGTGGTCAATGCTCTTTGGCCACTCAGAATAGCCAAATGGCATTGATCACGCCTCCAGGTCTTAAGTTAAGTAATAAGACCTGACACGCAAAATACAGCCCACTATGTGACTAAAACTAAAATCAAAATGTACTGCCAGAACAACACTGATGTATAGACAAATCCATGCAGCATGCAGTGCCCTGTAGGCCAGGTGTAACTAATCAGTGCTGCGGGTGTTGGTGCATATCTTTGGTCCGATGTCCTAAACAGTCCGACACCCTCTATTTTCATCCATGCTAAACCCCTTATCCCTAAACTACTTTGCTTTTTTTTTTAATTTTTTTTATAAGTTTTGAATAGTTCAACTATAGCTGATCTACATTGACACGTTGTGAGCTTGTAGACCGGCCATTTTAACTATTCAAAAATGTTTTTTTAAATAGTAAAAGAAAAAAGCCAAAGTAGTTTAGGGGTAAGGGGTTTAGCATGGATGAAAATAGAGCCCTATACCTTATACCCCCCAAACCCTAAACTATCCCTAACCTCACGCGGAAGCCACGGGTGAGTCTTAACCGACCGCATACGTGTCTTAACCGGCCACACATGTCGGAGCCACGGGTGAGTCTTAACCGGCCGCATATGTGTGTCTTATTACCATATCATACCATACCACCTTTATTTATATAGCACATTTAAATAACAACGTTGTACCAAAGTGCTTTACAGTAAAACATTAAAAAAATCACACCCGTTTGAACTGAGTGGTGCAATCCCCCCCCCCCCCCCCCCCTCTCTCTCTCTCTCTCATCAGCAGGCACAGCACTACCCCTCTCTCTGTTTCTGGCGCCCCCTACTGGTATTAATAAGTCACATACTCGTGCTCATGACTACACAAATGTACACGGACATTGCTGGTTGTAGGAGTGGTTGCACCACTCAAAAACACACACAGTGTCACATTAAACATCAAACATCAGAAAACAACTGGAAATGCCAAAGACTTGAGGCGTGATTTTAAAAACCTGAAGGGTGGGGGCCTTAATTGTCTTAACCGGCAACGCATGCCGGACACACATGGTATGATCGTAATGAAGTATGACTCCGCTGCAGTGTGAAGCTGACTCTGAATGGAACACCGAATGGATTCATCTATGAACAGTATAGGGTTACATGGATTCATCTATAAACAGTATAGGGTTACATGGATTCTGATGCTATTAACATATTTTTCTGCTGTACACATGGAAGACATTTTGTTACAAATGTATAATCCAGTCGCTTGAAAAGTCTTTTAAGTGGGCCAACTTGGCCCACTTTTCGACCGTTTTGAACGTTAACCTTTATCACTTCCAGGTCGGCCGGATGAGGGCTCTTCTTCTTTGTTTATTGTCGTGCATTTCACTGGCACTATAGCCTGACGATACCGCCTATCGTAGCGGCATGGAATCGGTTAACCCATTCTGACCTGAGATCAGATTCTAAAAATGTCTATTACATCCTGACAGTTTCATTATTAACCAATTCTGACCTGAGATCAGATTCTAAAAATGTCTTCGATTTTTCAAAAATAACAGACCTACAAGCTCGTAGCGCGCCACTCGGTGGCGCGCTATGAGCTTGTAGATCTGCTATTTTGCAATAGCTAAAGCATAACGTAATGCTAACACCAAAATGGGTTCGGTTAAATCGGTTAAATATTAGGTACGTTTATAAAGGCATGATGTTGGAACTTGGAAGTATGTGATTATAATTGTTTTTTATCTTCTTTTCTTTGAACCTTTAATTGGAATATTATGTTAATTTAAAATTTAAAATCGTCATCGTCGTCAAAGTTCATATGTGTGAAACACCACTTCTGGGGCCGTGACATTTCCAGTAGATTATTGGGTTTCGTTTTTCATTCATAAGCACAAAACCCTTTTAACAAGCATATTACATGCTATTGTATTCTGAGGTCAATGAACTCCTCACCAGGAGTCAGTCAGAAAGTGATTCCATGTCTGAACCATTAAACCTTAATTGGGGAATGTAAATGATATGCTGAAAGGTTCATGCTTGATCAAACATATTTAGACTTAATATCCAATAGCTATCAACTACCATTTTATTTTTGTACATTACATCAAAAATTCCATTCGATTTTCAGAGTTTTTCCCACAGCACTGAAACATGCAGCTCTGAAAAAAGGATACACAACAAATCATCTTCATGCAGATTATTGTAAATTGAATCCCTTGAGAAGCTCCACCTTTGACACTATATTGATCGCAATCACAATACTAATCAATCGGCTTGAAAGATGGGTGGACATCATAGGATATACAGCCAGGGAGTGTTTGAGAGGCAGGCGCTGAAATCTCGTAAGAGGACACTTATGGACAAACATAGCGACAACAACAACTTGTACAGTAGATCAGCTATTTTCGGGATGCAACTATCAGCACTCTGTCTACTGGAGATGCGGTGTACCCAGTGTCGTTTTTGGCAGCAGATTTTGATTTTAGTTTTAGTCACATTTTAGTCACCCATTTTAGTCGACTAAATAAATCTACGGTTGATTTAGTCGAACAAAATGTATTTTGGCGGGCCTTGATGCCGTCGTTTTTTTTTTCACTTGCTGAAAATAGCCGATCTACAACGCGTTCCAGCACGACGAGTTGTGGGGCTTGTAGATCGGCTATTTTCAGCATGCAACTATTTGTAAAATGACTTATTGTCTCCACCAGGCCGAAGGCATGTGGGGAGAGTATGTTTTGCACTCCGTCCGTCCGCGTGTGTGTCCGTGTGTGTGTCCGTGTGTCCGTGAACAGCTAATCTCGGCCACCGTTAACCCGGTCGATGCCATATTTTGCACACACACTCCCTGGATGCCAACCATGAACCTCTGCCCCAAACTTTCCAGAACGGCCTGTTATAGCGCCACCAGGAGGCCGCTTTGTGCAAAACAAGTTTTTCGATGCCATATTTTGCACACACACTCTCTGGATGCCAACCATGAACCTCTGCCCCAAACTTTCCAGAACGGCCTGTTATAGCGCCACCAGGAGGCCGCTTTGTGCAAAACAAGTTTTTGCACAGTACACCTACAGATTTTGTCCAAACATCACGCAAATTGGTACACAGTCTCTCTAGAGCCATTCAACGAAACGGGTCTTTCAGATTTATCAGACTCCATCCTGATTGGTTAAGATTGGCTTCCAAAGTTCACAGGAGTGCTCACTTTCAAACAAAATGCTGCAAATCATGAACACATCGCGTGATTTCCGTGAAATTGTGCACCCACATTCCCACTAGGCCGAGGACGAAATGCCACATGAACAATTTCAACTCAGCCTCAAGGTGGCGCTATAACTGGCCGAAAAGTGTTTTTACCTCTAACTGCACGGATCTGTGGATAACCTGGTGGAGACCTGTGCCCGGAAGGGCACTTTTTCTAGTACTGGATCTCTTGTCCACTAGTCCCTTCCTAACATTTTAGTCTAGTTTGTATTTGTTGACGAAATTGTCAGTATATTTAGTCTTAGTTTTAGTCACCATAGCTTAGTTTTAATTTAGTTTCCATTTAGTTTTCGTCAGTGAAAAAAGGTAGTTGACGGACATTTTTCGTCTTGGTTTTAGTCGACGAAAACAACACTGGGTGTAACGACATGGATTTCTAAAAACAAATTAGTTTAACGCAACATACTGTGTTCAAGTTCAGGAGGAAAAAAATCTATTCTCCCGAATGCTGCCTTCCGGCATGGCATGGAAAGGAGAGTCATTTGCATTTCTTTCACCATGTAGTTTAAAATGCTATACATTCATGGTTTGGAAAGGGCAGTTGTTTTACAGACGGGTAAAATGGCAGAGACTTTGATGTCTTGCACGTGCCTGCCTATTATACAACTCTTGAATGGTTCGGTTCTGACTTCACAGGCTGAACCGTCTCGGTATCAATAGGCCCGCAGGCAGTGAGGGAAAGTAAATAGTACAATAAGTAAAATTTTGAGTTATTTGTAGTATTTCCAATTTCCAATACTTTTACTTCTATTCCACTATACATCACAGAGGCAAATGTACTTTTACTCCACGACATTTACTTGAAAACTTTGCCCATGCAGCTTAGCAACGGTTGCTAAACTATCTCTCCTTCTCCTTCTGAAGCATAAATGTGTATTAATTTACAACAATCAATTTTGTGTCATTTTACAGCCACAAACATCTCGGCCATCTGGCTTTCATCAGTGTGTACAAATGTGACCAGATTTGACTGAGAGACTGCCATCGCGCAAATTCCAGTTTTTCCAAAATGAGGTAATTGCACAGGCAGACTCTTCACATACTAGACTCGAGGATGTCTGAAATAAGTGTCGGAGCTGAAATCGACATGTAAATATGAAATAAATGCTTAAACATGTAGCTGTAGGTGTAATGTTAGAGACCACAGAAGACATGTAAATATGAAATAAATGCTTAAACATGTAGCTATAGTTGTAATGTTAGTGTCCGGTTTTTGGTGAGATTTGCCGGGATCCGAATTCCCAAGAGATACAGCAGATAAGCTACGTTCAATACGCACAATTGATTTATTTAATGCTTCAATAATTTCCTTGTTTTACGAATCAAATATGCTTTTTATAGGGTTTTTCTTAGTTCATTTAAACATAAAACACATATAACAACATTCACACATTTGTTCAAACTTCCCCAATGCAGACTGACAAATAGTACCCTGGATCCTGTGCATTTGGCACGCCCTTAAAGTCTAATGCCTGACCTACTCTCTGGTAAAGTGTGGTTATTGAACATATTAGTTTGTGTGTGGCGTGTGCCACTTCCAACTATGTGCAACTATGTGGTTTTAAATCTACCATCAAGATTATCGATTGGAGACAAGAAACACAAATAAACATTTGGTTACAACCTAATTATCATATTAAACATTTATAACATATTTATGGAATAATGCACATATCATATGATTATATTTACCGCTGGCCTCTGCAGATCTCTATCTTGTCACGGTGGTACGGTGTAGAATCTAACTTCCACTTTCCATCAACAGTGTACTTAGACCAAAGAGAATGCCTTTGCAGCCAATCAAACGCAGGGTCAGTTTTTCTGCCCTTGCCCTTTAGCCAATGAGAAGCCACAGACATTTCCGCCTGTGGATTCTGACATCAGCCCCTTACAACAGCCCCACCACTTCCGGTCATGCGAGCTGTTGCTTACCTAGATCAAATGTCTAGATTAACTGTAAGATCATTACATTCTTATATTATCTAGGCTTTACTAACCCAGTATAATATTGGTTACATTTAGAACACATTTTACAATGAAAGGAAGAATCTACCAGATTATGGCATCTCCCTCCTACACATTTGCTCAGTGACTCAGAGGTCTCTCCTGCCAGCCTGTGGCCAGGTCATAAATCCCTTTGTTTTCACAATCAAGATTAGATCACAACCCCCTTTACCAGGTTGCTTCAATGGAATGTGCTGTGAGAGACTGCAGTTCTCTCTTGCAGTCTCATCAGGGTGAAAATAGCTGATCAATACTTATGACCTATTCTATATTTTACTACACTTCTGATAATACATCCTTGCACATCCATATATAATTCGACACCCCCTATGCAGATATGAAAAATTGATATGGTTTTGATCAATTTTCCATATCTGAGCGATTTTTCTATTCGGGCGTCTAACATGGTTTTAAGTTATAACGTTTATACAACTTTTAAAACACACTAAATAACACAACACATCAACTCATTAGAAATCAATGTTACTTAATGTCTGTACTAATAATGTGATTGCTGGAAGTGAACTATATTTGGTTAGTTCCTCCTCTTATTTCACTACTCCACCCTTTTGGGAGAAGCAGATTCTTGCCATGTCAGTCAAGCCTGATTGCCATGGCATTATTTCACCTCCTGTCCGTTTTTATGGCTTCCTGCCTGGACAAAAGGTTAATTCTTTATCTACACATTCCTCTAACTTAACTTGGTCAAGCTGGTAAACAGTTATTTCCACAAGAGCCGCGTCTGTTAATTCTTAACTTTAACACATGCGGTTCTTGTTCATCCCCATCTGTCTGTTCACAGAATGTGGACATTGGATAAACACAGTTTACACAAATGCAGTTTATTACCTAACTAATCACAAAACTTTTTGGCTTTGTTACTTTGTTAGGGAATTCCAAATTGTAATTGAACAAATAACCTATTTTGTATTTCAATCAACTTGGTTTCTTTCAACCTTTTGGATTTTTAACTTTAAAGCAACCCAATTGAAAATTGCAAGTTTGCAACATTTTCACCACACTATGTGTCTTCCACACATGTGGTTGTTTGTGCGTGTGTGTGTGTGTGTGTGTGCCTGTGCGCGCGCACGCGCTCAAACACCACCTCTTCACACGTGCACTAAACTTCTCTCCCCTCATTGAAGAGAAGTAAATCATTATTCAGCATTCTTCAACACAATTACACACCACATTTTTTAATGCACAGTTCAGTCACACATTTGTCCGTGTGAGTGTGTGTGTGTGTGTGCTGATTGCAGATTGTGACACCTGATTGTCACTGCATCCCCACTTCCCGCTGTGTGCAGAACAATGGGGGGGGGGGGAGAGCAAATCACTTGCTCTCCCTGGTTGTGTCAGCCCCTGGTCTCACTGACTCAGAACTGGCAAAAACGTTTTTCCATTTCCATTTCACTTTATTAGGGTTGGACAACAAAGCTTTTTCCTTAGCCTTGTGATCTGATCGACAGGCCCTGCAATGACAAACAAGCCCACAGGCGCATACCTGTGTTGGCACTGTGGTCAGCTTCTTTGTCTGCTGCACAGATGGCCCAGATTGCACCACACTGGACTTCGTCACCCCTGGTTTGTGAGGTGACTTACCCCCTATGGTGGTGAATCCCCGGGCTGTGAGTGTGTGTGTTTTGGATGTCTGCACCTCTGACTGAACGCGAAGACTGGCACCGATAATGCCATCCATCGAACCATTCAGCGTCTTTGTGATGAGGTGCTTTGACTCCTTGGCCCCGCCTTCGATCTCCATCGCTGGCACGGCGTTGATGGGCAAGGTGGTGTCAGTTGGTTCTGACCCCCCCGCTCCTGTTGAGGAAGTGATGTGATGCTCCAGGGCCTCGATCCCTGGCCAGCTTCTCATCTCTCCTCCTTTTGACAACTGCTCTGTGGCGGTTGTCTCCCCTGCGTCACCCACAGGAAGTCCCACGCCAGCGACGTCCGTCACTGGCTGGACTTTGATGGACGAGCAAGTGACATCCTGCAGGTTCTGGACCCCTGGCAGGCTCACCTGACTCGCCGTTGTAGTCAGCTGCGCTGTCTCTTCTGCGATGTCCACAGGAAGTCCCACGCCAGCGAAGCTTGTCGCCGACGTGGGTATGATGAACGACTGCTCTGCTGCTTCCGCTGCTGCCGCCGTCCCTTCTGTGTCGCCCACAGGAACTTGCCCTTCACCAGCGGCGTCCGCCTCTGGCATGGCTTCGATCCCCAGCTCTCCCGCTGGGCCCGTGGATTTGCCCACGGTGGAGGGCTCTGGTCCTGCAGGATTACTGTAGGTACCAGGCTGCTCCGTGGTGACAGGCTGCATCGGTGGCCCGTCTTCCCGCCCCTCTGGCGTCCACGTGGCTTCCCGCCCCTCTGGCGTCCACGTGGCTTCCGGAATGTCACATCCGGTCATCTCCGTCACTTCTCCCCTGGGATAGAGAAGGATCATGGTTTCCAGCCTCGGCCGGCTTTCCCTGCATTCTGCAGGCTTATCACAGGGGCCTATCTGGCTCCCTGCTGTGTTCCTAACACTTCTCAACTCTAGAGCTTCCATTATTTTTTCGAAGCTAAATACAGAGCATATTTTTAAACAAGATACTAAGTCCTGCTTCTCTTTTTCAACAATATCAAACCTGCCCACGCTTTCTAATCTTTTGATATAGAATGCGGAGAGATCTCTCACGTCTCCTCTTTCAATTTGCAGTTCAATTACCTGATCTGGAATACTGCTTAATGAGCCCCATTTGAGGCTCTCTCCCAAACTAAGCGCCATATTACAGCAACGAAGTTTGGACTCTTTACAGCTATCCTGTAGCTGCTTAAGCCAACTTTCTGTAAAAGCCATCTTACCCCCTCCTCCCCCACTGTTAACAATTTGTTAGTAGGGTTAGTAGACAGAGGTTAGTGGTTAATTGACTTCACAACTCATTCACACAATTGCAAATGGTTAGTTTTCGCCCAGTTAATAATAGTTATATTAACTTGGACTTTAGGACACTCACTGTGCCCTCTTTTTACCGGGCGTTTCACGATTCGTATTTACGTATTTCGTGATCTCCACACGGTCTTTTATCCTCCCGAGACCGAGAGAAATAAGCATGCAACTTTTTCGAGCTGTCGCGTTGGCCTTTGACAAGGCAACAGCTCTAACGGGTCCAATGATTTTATGCTTTTTACCAGGAAGGCCGTCCTTTTGACGGGTCCAAAATAAATGCCTCACTGGTTACCGTGTTAGTGTCGCGTTTATAGTTATGATTAACATTCACCATGCTACTTTAACATGCATAACTATTTGTATGAATTAAAAGGATCCCATAAATCCCCTAATCAATACCTTAGCCAATAAATATTTTATTAGTAGTCCACTACCAGATGTATATTAGCCGCGGGCGGTCTACTCTATAGCATCATTTAAATCTCCCAGATTTTACTATAGCACTATTCATAATAGTGGACGCTCCCGGCGCCAGTTTATATATTGACACGTCCTTAGATGCGATTTACCTACTTTGAAAGCACGCTTTTGCAGTGTTAAACATTATTTGATTGTAACTATTTAATTACATCACGTTTACCACGGCTTATCAAACCAGTCCCCTGTCACTCTCGTGTCAGACGGACTGCTTTCAAAGTCCCTTGCACTGTCTTAGTGCAGGTAACATTTGCATGACAAAGTCACTCTGCGCAGTGAGAAGAGGGTCTCCCCCGCCCACACATGCATCAACTGCTGTTTCTCTGTGCTGCTTGAGCACCCAGCTAAAATAGCCTACTTTTATTGTGTGGTTCACAGATAAAAGCACTATTATTATTTTAACGGTCGGTTCTTAATCCGGCACAATTAAAACTTTATGTTTGGTTCAAATAGTCTCAAAATCAGTTCCTACCGACCGCCGATACAGAGTCATCTGCTCTAATCGATCAAATGACTAATGCCAAACTTTTGTTTAAACCACAGTCACTCATTTGGGGTGGCTGTGTTTAACTCCGTTTTCCATAGACCCATATCTATATGACAACGGGTTTTTTACGGTGTCGCATTTAGTTAGCCCAAATCAGACGCATTGCGCGTTTGATATGAGGACACTAAACATGCGCATCGATCGCCATGCGCTGTTACGCACGGCTTCACATTCGTCTGAATTTAACCACATCAAACAATCCACAAACAGTGTGTCGTTACCTGAACGATCTGAATTGAGGGTTGTTAGTGGGGCACGATCCAAACTATATGTGTGCCGCGGTCTCCACTCACGGCTTTATCTGTTTAGATTGTGGTTACTTTAGTAACTCCACCGACGCTGTTTCTAGTTTCAACAGCCCAGCCACAACATAAACTGTCTTTAAATCGTGCTCACTGTAGTGAACACTGATTTAAAGCCCTTTACAACACGGTAGCTATTTGAACTGTAATATCATGCCCAACCGGTTTTCAGTCTGGACTGGTATTATGTCTCAAATCGCCCGGGCATAGCCCGACTGTGCGCTCCCAGCGCACGGCACCACAATGCTCGCTCGGCGGCGAGATAATACCTCGCACGGCGGCGAGTCCAAACTGCACTAACGGACGGTTCTTTTAACCGCACCCGCTCCAAACTGTACAGCCTGATTTAACCTGGTATTAATCGGGCGCTTTAGCAGCCCCACCAAGTATAAAACTGTGCGCTGTCTTCAGCGCACAGCATCGGATTGAAACTGGAATATTTTATTCTGTTTGACTGTTTCAATTCGAGTTGCTGCTGTAGCAGCGGTTTAAACGGTGCGCTCCCAGTGCACAGCTACGCAACGAATTAAACTATTCGCTTTGCGGTTTAAACTATTTGAACGGTGCGCTTTAACAGCGCAACGATTCGCGTCGGTGCACTAGTGCACGGAAGCGATTTTAATCTGTGCGCTCTAATAGCGCATCAAATCGTAACTGTGCACTGATTAAGTGCACGGCAACGATTCAAAACTGAATATTTATTCTGTTTTAATTCGCTAAAACGGTGCGCATTAGCAGCGCAACGATTTAACACTGTGTGCTCTCATAGAGCCACGATTTACGGTGCGCATTAGTGCGCAGCGATTTAAAACTGTGCACTCCCAGTGCACAGCTCGATTTAAAACTGTATATTTATACTGTTTTAATTTGTGCGCTCCGATAGCGCATCAAATCGCACCAGTGCACTGATTAAGTGCACGGCCGCGATTTAAAACTGTGCGCTCTAATAGCGCATCAAATCGTAACTGTGCACTGATTAAGTGCACGGCAACGATTTAAAACTGTCCGGTTTTTGGTGAGATTTGCCGGGATCCGAATTCCCAAGAGATACAGCAGATAAGCTACGTTCAATACGCACAATTGATTTATTTAATGCTTCAATAATTTCCTTGTTTTACGAATCAAATATGCTTTTTATAGGGTTTTTATTAGTTCATTTAAACATAAAACACATATAACAACATTCACACATTTGTTCAAACTTCCCCAATGCAGACTGACAAATAGTACCCTGGATCCTGTGCATTTGGCACGCCCTTAAAGTCTAATGCCTGACCTACTCTCTGGTAAAGTGTGGTTATTGAACATATTAGTTTGTGTGTGGCGTGTGCCACTTCCAACTATGTGCAACTATGTGGTTTTAAATCTACCATCAAGATTATCGATTGGAGACAAGAAACACAAATAAACATTTGGTTACAACCTAATTATCATATTAAACATTTATAACATATTTATGGAATAATGCACATATCATATGATTATATTTACCGCTGGCCTCTGCAGATCTCTATCTTGTCACGGTGGTACGGTGTAGAATCTAACTTCCACTTTCCATCAACAGTGTACTTAGACCAAAGAGAATGCCTTTGCAGCCAATCAAACGCAGGGTCAGTTTTTCTGCCCTTGCCCTTTAGCCAATGAGAAGCCACAGACATTTCCGCCTGTGGATTCTGACATCAGCCCCTTACAACAGCCCCACCACTTCCGGTCATGCGAGCTGTTGCTTACCTAGATCAAATGTCTAGATTAACTGTAAGATCATTACATTCTTATATTATCTAGGCTTTACTAACCCAGTATAATATTGGTTACATTTAGAACACATTTTACAATGAAAGGAAGAATCTACCAGATTATGGCATCTCCCTCCTACACATTTGCTCAGTGACTCAGAGGTCTCTCCTGCCAGCCTGTGGCCAGGTCATAAATCCCTTTGTTTTCACAATCAAGATTAGATCACAACCCCCTTTACCAGGTTGCTTCAATGGAATGTGCTGTGAGAGACTGCAGTTCTCTCTTGCAGTCTCATCAGGGTGAAAATAGCTGATCAATACTTATGACCTATTCTATATTTTACTACACTTCTGATAATACATCCTTGCACATCCATATATAATTCGACAGTTAGAGACCACAGAAGTGAACCTTTCAAGCCTGTTTTCTCAACTCGCTGTTTTCTGCAAGACATTACTCTATAAGCCATATCTCCAAAACCGGTGGGTCAAACTGAACAACCAATATGTCAATTTGAAGCTATGATTGCCTTGCCTAAAATTCAAAAAACTTACTTACTTACTTACTTAAAGGGGAAACAGTCAGCAACAGGTGTCTTGGTATTGCTTTACCATCATTTTTGGCACGACATTGATGTGGTTCAGGAACGAGAGGAGCTATCAAACGTCAGGCTATCAAAATATAAAACCATCAACACACACATCAAAATGTATTCGTATTGTGGGACAATTCACTCTCAGAATAACCCTTTTGCGAGTCCATTTACAGACATAATGTACAGTAAGTAACAGAGCCATTATATCCAAAAGTGTACATTCCCGAATCCCAATATAGATGATAACGAGTATAGAAACTGCAAAACACAAAATGGAGAACAGCCATGCACCAAAGTGACATTTTTGCATCAGACGTCTCACACCCATAACGGCCCCATAACGCTCTATGGCACCCTGTGAAGAATCATACTCTTAAGTGCACAACATTTGGACACAAAGTGCTTTCAGTAAAGGGAATGCAATCACTTGCAATCAGGAACATATCTCTGCGTATATATATATATATATATATATATATATATATATATATATATATATATATATATATAACAAAATACACACATAAATGGATGCACCTGGGACGTATCCTCAGTGATGTATCCCAAGGTCATCGGGGTTTCGGGTCTCGCAACATCATACCCCTCACTCAGGTGACCCAGCCGGGGTGATCAAGTCCCAACGTACGTCCCAGTAGCTACCCTCGATAAGTCCCATTAGGGAAAAACCAGGGCCACACAATCCATTCCTCCTGAACTACTCTTCCGGGACTGGGAGGTACCATTCTGGCACATGGAACTAAGGACTAGGCTCTGTGGGTTGACACCTGTCCGGGCCCCTCCTACGTCTCACCAGGTCCACTCCTGCTCTCACCAGGCCAGGCCCTGTGCGTTGCACCAGACTCCCAGCACCAGGCACTTTATTCAGGAATGGTGGATTCTCAAGCCGCAACGGTTCCGCAGGCTCCACCTTGCCCTTGGTGGTGCCGCAGACTCCGCTTGAGGCTTGCATGGCCCTCCTAAAGGCCTCACCGTGGGTTTGTTGGGCTTCTTCCTCACGGAAGACACAGGCCGGGGCGCTAACCCATATATATCTTTGAACAAAACACCCCAACCTCAATACGCTGGCAGTGGCACATGACACTTTGCATAATATTTCATTTCATTTCATATTTATTTATTTCATTTCAGTTATGGTTTTACATGATTATTTTCATTTTACTTTGTACTTATTTTTTACATATTCCATAGCAGAAAAGAAAAGGAGCAGGAAGAAGATAAATTATTTATAATTTAATGCCCCTATTATTAAAAAAAACATCTAATTGATGGTGCTACCAACCATACATTTTATATCACTATGATTACATCAAATAAAAAAGAAAGAAAAACAAAAAAGACAAAAGAACATAGAGCTCAACAAGAGAACAAACAAAATAACACTTATATCTAACCTTCTAATTGTTTCCTTTTTAAACACTTTCTTAAACTGAAACACTGTTGTACAACTCTTCACCTCTTTTTCACCACATTTGTTTTAGTGTAGTCCGAGTGAACAGATAAAGACTGCAACACACAAACATATTACAAACATGTGGGCTCACGGATCTGCTGACAACTTGAACTTTACCCATAATGCCACTCTTCCATGGGCTCTTCCATGACATTGTGGAGTTGTGAGGTTTGTCCTCCTAACGTCAACCACGCTGTCTGGAACGTGGGTGAGATGTTTTTCGTCTGATCTTTTGTTTTAATAGACATTCACTCCGGTTTCTTCCAGCTGCTAAAGGAACCTTTCTGAAATGAAGTTATAACGTATACAGTATATGCTTATCCTGTACTGCATCTTTACAAGGTCGTCCCTGCATGCTTTTCATCCCCTCTCAGATAACTACTCTGGGACTTTCTCAAAAAGGACCCTCGCTGGCCACGCCTCCGGCTGGTCCAAATGCTCTATATACAGTATATATACAGTAAGTGAATTTATTATTTCAAAGATTGCAGATTCTTAGACATTGATCAATTAAGTCAACCAGTGTATCATGGGTATCTATATATATATTTTATTTTATTTTGAGGGGTGCTAGCCCCTCAACAAATGCAGCTATTAGTGTAGATTTCCGTCTTATACACCAACATTAAATTCCCGTTGACAATGAATGGAGAATTTACGTCATATGTGGACGAGCAAATAGACATGTTATTCGTCGTGATTTAGAGTTTTAGAGTTTTATTAGGATCCCCATTAGCTGGTGCATAGCAGCTAATGATGATGTACGATGCAAGAGAGCCCCTCACTTCACACAGGTGTGATTTTTGAGGGGCCTTTATTCAGGTTTTTAGTTTAATGTTTGTTTTAAAAACGCCATCGACAATAAAGATAGTTTAATGTTTGTTTTAAAAACGCCATTGACAATAAAGATAGTTTAATGTTTGTTTTAAAAACGCCATTGACAATAGTTTAGTGTTTGTTTTGTCTCAATGTTTGTTTTACATGTAAGATGATAAGAGCGCCCCTCACTTCACACAGGTGTGATTTTTTACTTATTTGTTATATTGAAGGTGTCTTAAGATTTTTATGTCGCCAAAGCCAAGGTGAAATATTGTCCCATGTGTAAACCGGCTTGTATAAGTCCCATGAGGCAGTTTAAAATATGACTCCTATATAAAATCCCCACAACCTGGAACCAACTAACATACACGTTCACAGTTTTATCCCCCATGTCACAGGGTGGTAATAATAATTAAACTTATACTGCTGATTGGTACAGATATGTTGTATAATTGTGTAAAAGGTGGTGGTCGTCAATCACGTGAGGTCAGGGAGACCCAGGAGAGGTGGAGGAGGGTTCAGAACCTCTCCCTCTCCTCTCCTCTCCTCTCCTCTCCTCTCCTCTCCTCTCCTCTCCTCTCCTCTCCTCTCCTCTCCTCTCCTCTCCTCTCCTCTCCTCTCCTCCTCTCCTCTCCTCTATACAATGAAAGGGCCTTTTAATGTCATGACTGTGATGAAGACAGCATGTCAAACACGTTAGTCATTTCTTTTCATACATACACTATAGCACCTGATATGAAAGGCTTGAATTATTATTATTATATTCTCCAGTGTCTTCTCCTCCTCCTTCTGACGCCTTTTAATGTTGGAAATGTCAGAAGACTTGCAGGTTGCACAGGTATCATGGGGGGGGGGGGGGGGGGTACACACAGGGGATATGGCAGTTCTCATCTTCATGTGACACATTTTGGGCGGGAACCCCTTTTGGTGTTAGCATTATGTTATGCTTTAGCTATTGAAAAATAGCAGATCTACAAGCTCGTAGCGCGACACTCGGTGGCGCGCTACGAGCTTGTAGGTCTGCTATTTTTGAAAAATCGAAGAACCACCGACATAGAAACATAGCTTTTTCAGAAAACTGTCAGGATGTAGAAGACATTTTTAGAATCTGATCTCAGGTCAGAATGGGTTAATAAAACGGACAAGAGTTACTTGGTACTTGGTGAGCTCTTTTCTCACTCTACACAAACTCTCATGGCAAACAAATAGCCGATCTACAAGCTCACAGCAACGCATCACTATTTTTGGCATCAAGTGGTTAACACATAATGTACTGTATACAGCAGTGTTTCTGAGACGCAGGCTATAGCCTACAGTATGTGGGTGGATCGATGTGAGAGGTGTGAATTCTGCTTTGAAGGCTAGCACCTTTATCTCATGCACATCACGCCCATGCGATGCGTACCGCGTGCGTGCGTGTGTACCAGGTGCATATCTTTGGTCCGACATACTGTACCAACAGTCCGACACGCAATAGTCCGACACTCTACCCCAAACCCTCTTAACCGCGGCCACGTATGTGTCTTAACCGGCAACGCATGTCGGAGCCACACAGGTGAGTCTTAACCGGCCACGCAACCGGCAACGCAAGTCTTAACCGGCCACGTATATGTCGGACTACTGGTTTGTCTGACTAACGTACAGTATGCCCCCCTCTGTACCTGTCAGTGCCGTCGCTACCTATACGCGCAGTACGCGCTGTGAGTAGGGCAACACGCCGAGGGGGGCAACAAAATGTGCCAAAAAGTGCCAAGCCGACCCTCAAAATAAATAAAATCTCTGCGGCTCCACCGCGTAATGACGAGCGGCTGTGTGTGCGTTCTCACAAACAGCTAAAATAGTCAATCTGCATGAGGAATAGCAGCGCTCTCGTCGGGAGGGGGGGGGGGGGGCAACCGAATGGTCAACTACGGCCCTGGCACCTGTACTGTTCACGCTACTTTCAGTAAAGCATCGATTATAAACTCAACACAGCTGTGTGGACCGGTCCCCCGGCTCATTACATTGGCGGCGAGTGATGCAGTTTTCCAGAGCTAAAAATAATCCACGGGGGTTTTTGGATCTACAGGAGGCATGCCAGATCGTCAGCTGAAACAGATAACAGCAGCATGCTATGAAACGGCAACAACAGGAGATAAAGTGTTTGAGCACATACAAATGTGTTGGATGCCAGATTACTGCTGTGTGTGTGTGTGTGTGTGTGTGTGTGTGTGTGTGTGTGTGTGTGTGTGTGTGTGTGTGTGTGTGTGTGTGTGTGTGTGTGTGTGCAGTTGGAAATTGGAAATGACACCGATAAGCGGCTAGATTGAAACTGATGGAAATGAATTGGAAATGCAAAAACTGCATTAAAAAATAAAAAGATGAGTAAAAAGCAACAACTCACAGCTACTGTAAAGGCATTAAATCATGGCTGCAGAAATACCGTGCTTTAGCTATTGAAAAATAGCAGATCTACAAGCTCATAGCGCGCCACCGAGTGGCGCGCTACGAGCTTGTAGGTCTGCTATTTTTTGAAAAATCGAAGAACGACTGACATAGAAACATAGCTTTATCAGAAAACTGTCAGGATGTAGATTAGAAGACATTTTTAGAATCTGATCTCAGGTCAGAATGGGTTAATATAGTGTGCTCTGTGTTGTAGTGTTGCAACTACGGACGTGGTGCACGTCTTGGCTTTCCTCTGCTCCCACCATATGCAGCCTCATCCATCTCTCTATGACATCGATGATGTAACCCCGTGGTAGGTCCGGGCGTAGAGGAAGGTTTGAAGAAGAGCCCGGTCGGCTCCAAACATTAAAAGATACTTTTGGCAGCAGAAATTGGTGCTGCAGACTCTTTTTTTATTCTTGAATAGGTCTGAGCCTTAGAGTATATATGAATAGAGAAGACACCCGAGTTCTCCTCCCATCCATTTGCATTAAGTTGCTCAAAAGCGCATGAGGCGATTTCACTCCTCCTTCCGTGTAGGAATAGAGTGCATTCTGGGATGGATTGGCCTCAAACACATGAACGCGCTGCCGTTGACTATCATTGTGCCGTTTGTGCGCGTTCACGTATGAAACATTCGTTCGCGTGTCATGGCCCCAAACACATGAACGCGCTGCCGTTGACTATCATTGTGCCGTTTGTGCGCGTTCACGTATGAAACATTCGTTCGCGTGTCATGGCCCCAAACACATGAACGTGCGCAATGATAGTCAACGGACCAGCGCTGGCTCGAGCTGCAATGACAAATTCGGCCACTATGTCCATTTCGCCTCAGGGTTTCCGCTGGGTGCCGTCTCTATTCATATATACTCTAAGGTCTGTGCAGACTAGAGCCACATGTCTGATGTGGTCCGCCCATGTGACACCCCGTTTTTGATTGATTGATTGAAATATTTATTAACAGTTTGCAGAATTACAGTATACATTTCAAGCACAAACTCAATACAAAGACTGTTAACTGTGAGTGGACGACCCAATTAAAGCATTACACTTGTTTACAACAGGGTCCACCATGTTCAATTCATAAAAAATTCATTGTTCGTATAGTGTTCTCATGTAGACTCCGTCCAGGGCCATTTTTCCGGTTGCACTTTGAGGGTCCATGACTCAGCACAGCGGTATTGACTTCAGCTACGAACAGCCGCCCCTGGTCTTCTCCCCCATGTCTGATTTCCACATGCACTCTCCTCATCCCACGCAGGGCATTCCAGGCTAAGTGCTCCCACCCCGAACCTTCAGGTCCTGTTCTGTTGAAGCAGTCCAGGCCCTGAGGTGTTTTATATATGAATGTATGTACACAGCCTGGATATGACCGTTACCTGCCGCTTACCCCCAATCCAACCCTTAACACATCATTTGCCTGTCTTTAATTAGCCATGCGTCGGTCCGGTGCGAACCACGTATCCATATACATTCGAGCACTTTTTTTATTGATTACTTTCAATCGCCTTTCTACACAACCCGGGCACTTTACCAACTAGCACTGGATGATATAGCACAACACTCCGATCACGTGATCCCCCCCCCCCCAAAAAATAAAAAAGGCCTCTCCCCCTCCCTTCCTGAAAACAGGACGGGAGGGGGTTGGCGTATTGTCACGTAATGGTGGCTCGGAGACTCCCATGATGCAACTCAGGTCAACAGAATCGCTGCATACCAAGCCCATCGTGTCAGTGCAGTGGGGGGGGGGGGGGTGCACCTCATCTTGTTTCTCTCTCTTTGTTTCAGGGAGGAGAGGGGGCTCTCTCCTGGGTGTTTCAGGGAGGGGGCTCTCTCCTGGGTGTTTCAGGGAGGGGAGGGGGCTCTCCTGGGTGTTTCAGGGAGGGGAGGGGGCTCTCCTGGGTGTTTCAGGGAGGGGAGGGGGCTCTCTCCTGGGTGTTTCAGGGAGGGGAGGGGGCTCTCTCCTGGGTGTTTCAGGGAGGGGAGGGGGCTCTCTCCTGGGTGTTTCAGGGAGGGGAGGGGGCTCTCCTGGGTGTTTCAGGGAGGGGAGGGGGCTCTCCTGGGTGTTTCAGGGAGGGGAGGGGGCTCTCTCCTGGGTGTTTCAGGGAGGGGGCTCTCTCCTGGGTGTTTCAGGGAGGGGAGGGGGCTCTCCTGGGTGTTTCAGGGAGGGGGCTCTCCTGGGTGTTTCAGGGAGGGGAGGGGGCTCTCTCCTGGGTGTTTCAGGGAGGGGAGGGGGCTCTCCTGGGTGTTTCAGGGAGGGGAGGGGGCTCTCTCCTGGATGTTTCAGGGAGAGGGCTCTCTCCTGGGTGTTTCAGGGAGGGGAGGGGGCTCTCCTGGGTGTTTCAGGGAGGGGAGGGGGCTCTCTCCTGGGTGTTTCAGGGAGGGGAGGGGGCTCTCCTGGGTGTTTCAGGGAGGGGAGGGGGCTCTCTCCTGGGTGTTTCAGGGAGGGGAGGGGGTTCTCTCCTGGGTGTTTCAGGGAGGGGAGGGGGCTCTCTCCTGGGTGTTTCAGAGAGGGGAGGGGGCTCTCTCCTGGGTGTTTCAGAGAGGGGAGGGGGCTCTCTCCTGGGTGTTTCAGAGAGGGGAGGGGGCTCTCTCCTGGGTGTTTCAGGGAGGGGAGGGGGCTCTCTCCTGGGTGTTTCAGGGAGGGGAGGGGGTTCTCTCCTGGGTGTTTCAGGGAGGGGGCTCCCTCCTGGCTGTTTCAGGGAGGGGAGGGGGCTCTCTCCTGGCTGTTTCAGGGAGGGGAGGGGGCTCTCTCCTGGCTGTTTCAGGGAGGGGAGGGGGCTCTCTCCTGGCTGTTTCAGGGAGGGGAGGGGGCTCTCTCCTGGGTGTTTCAGGGAGGGGAGGGGGCTCTCCTGGGTGTTTCAGGGAGGGGGCTCTCCTAGGTGTTTCAGGGAGGGGAGGGGGCTCTCTCCTGGGTGTTTCAGGGAGGGGAGGGGGCTCTCTCCTGGCTGTTTCATGGAGGGGAGGGGGCTCTCTCCTGGCTGTTTCAGGGAGGGGAGGGGGCTCTCTCCTGGGTGTTTCAGGGAGGGGAGGGGGCTCTCTCCTGGGTGTTTCATGGAGGGGAGGGGGCTCTCTCCTGGCTGTTTCAGGGAGGGGAGGGGGCTCTCTCCTGGGTGTTTCAGGGAGGGGAGGGCTCTCTCCTAGGTGTTTCAGGGAGGGGAGGGGGCTCTCCTGGGTGTTTCAGGGAGGGGAGGGGGCTCTCTCCTGGGTGTTTCAGGGAGGGGAGGGGGCTCTCCTGGGTGTTTCAGGGAGGGGAGGGGGCTCTCTCCTGGGTGTTTCAGGGAGGGGAGGTGGCTCTCTCCTGGGTGTTTCAGGGAGGGGAGGTGGCTCTCTCCTGGGTGTTTCAGGGAGGGGAGGTGGCTCTCTCCTGGGTGTTTCAGGGAGGGGAGGGGGCTCTCTCCTGGGTGTTTCAGGGAGGGGAGGTGGCTCTCTCCTGGGTGTTTCAGGGAGGGGAGGGGGCTCTCTCCTGGGTGTTTCAGGGAGGGGAGGGGGCTCTCTCCTGGGTGTTTCAGGGAGGGGAGGGGGCTCTCTCCTGGGTGTTTCAGGGAGGGGAGGGGGCTCTCTCCTGGGTGTTTCAGGGAGGGGGCTCTCCTGGGTGTTTCAGGGAGGGGAGGTGGCTCTCTCCTGGGTGTGAGTGAGTGTCTGTCCGTCAGATTTCTGTCTCCTTTTTTACAATTTACAATTTAGGCATTTAGCAGACGCTCTTAATCCAGAGCGACTTACATTAAGCAAGAACAAAAAGCATGGGAATACATCACATAAAAAGCATTTATCATGAAACATGCGTAAGCTAAGAAAGTAACAGTGGAATATCTATATTCAAGATTCAATATTCAAGATTGCTTTATTTTGTCATTATTTCCAACTGTAGCAGCAGGAAAAAAAAACGAAATTACGTTTATCCTAGTTAAAAAAGACAGCACAGGCTCATACAATAATAAATATATCAGTGCAAGACAATACTAAGTATAAATAAGTCCTAAAAACTACAGGGATCCATAAAAAAGATAAATAGAATAAAAACCATTGAACATAGATCACAGTTCATGTCCTATCTGCCAGGGAAGCTTAGAGTTCAGGAGCCTGATTGCCTGGGGAAAGAAGCTGCTCAGCAGTGGCGTGCACAGAGACATTTAGAGGGGCAGGTGCTCAAGTGGAAAAAAGGGCACCTAGCACGTGGAACCGGCCGGTTGCCTTAACCCATTCTGACCTGAGATCAGATTCTAAAAATGTCTTCTACATCCCCACAGTTTTCTGAAAAAGCTATGTTTCTATGTCAGTCGTTCTTCGATTTTTCAAAAATAGCAGACCTACAAGCTATGAGCTTGTAGATCTGCTATTTTTCAATAGCTAAAGCATAACATAATGCTAACACCAAAAGGGGTTCCCACCCTTTTTTTCCTCAAAAGGGCACATTGCCAAAAGGGCAGGGGGTGCTCTAGCACCCCCTAGTGTCTATCTGTGCACGCCACTGCTGCTCCGCATCCTTTCTGCCCTGGCACCATAGAGTATTAAAAGGATAGAGACTGAACTGGCGCGAAGCTCCGCCCCCTCCGCTATTAATGTCAGTGGAAGTTGCTCAGTGGCGTTTTGAAGCACCCGGAAGGCTGCCGGAAGGACCGTCTATTTCCGAATTTTTTCGCTGATTCAGCATTTGGGCACCAAATTCTGGTGCCCAAATGCGGAAGTGCAGCTGGGCTTTAACATTGAGCGCTCGGTTGCACGGGGTTTCCTCGTCATGAATCCACGGGTCCGCCTGCAGTCCTTCCTCCTACCACTAGGGCCCAGCGCTTCAACATTGGAGTGCCTAACTGACCCCTTGCCTGCTCCTGTACCGTTTCCCAGAGGGCAAGAGGGAGATCAGGCTGTGAGAGGGGTGGGTGGCATCCTTACCCCATTCTGACCTGAGATCAGATTCATACGAGGTTTCCACTGGACACACACTGGTCTGATTAAAGGTATATTCAGTGATTTCACTTAATTCAAATATCACTTTTTTTTTTTGTTTTGTTGTGATAATCCTCCCTACTATAGAGTGTGCTGGCCATATAAGGAGTTCCTCCCTGTCCCCAGTTAACCCCTGGGGGTCAAAAAACCTTAGGTTTCGTTTTTGACTCTCTATCCTGATTGGACGAAAGGCTGGGTCCCACAGCCAAAAACGAAACCTAAGGTTTTTTTGAGTGAAATCACTGAATATACCTTTAGTGATACCAGTTTCTCTCCTGATGCACCTTTGCTGGTATATGTCTGCCAGGGAAGGTGTATAGTTTCATATAAATGAAACTATACACATAAACTATACATATATACTACTATGCTATACATATGTACTATGACGTGCTATGACTATATACAATGCAATTATAGTGCTGTCTACATAACGTGCTATAAGTCTGTATCGAATGCTATCTAAGTCTACAGAAATGTTATCTAAGGGGGTAGGGTAAGTCAGACATTCCACAGTTTTGGAGCCAGAAGGAAAACAAAAAAACCTCACGGATTGTATCGTCCCTCGGCGAGCGGTTATTTCTTTATTATGATGATCAACGGCGGTCAGATGGAACATTGCAAATGTGCTGTGTTGTATTACGAGAGTTGGGCAGGCTAGTCGGCAGCAACACTAACCGCCTCACAACAGTCTTTCCACCTCGGAGGGAAAAACAGCAGGCGAACTCGGCTAGCCGAGTTGGAACGCTACAAACACAGCGTCTGACATAAAACCGCTTCTAACTAGGCTTTCTGTTCAAGAAGAGTACGTTGCTACAAAAGTTACATAAAGGTACATATCTCCAGAATGGAAGATGGTAAAATCAATTTCATTTTTTTTAAATTAGAGTGGACAAGTTACGCTTTCCTTTGAGGTATGCTGTGCGATTCTCGCTATAAGAGAACATTTACTGTCGGCCTATAGGAAAAGGTGGTTCGTCCAATGCTATCATCGTAGCATACCCGGTAATCAGTTTGCGGGAGTCACGCTTTGTGTTAATTGATGAGTGCCAAGCAGGGAGGAATTTCTACCCCTTTTTATTTTGCATAACTTGGCTGGTGATTTAACCGCCGACCTACAAGTCACAGAGCAAACACGCCACAATTAAGGCCACTGCACTCTACTCAACAGATAACACCGTACAGTGGCCTTGTGGTTAGAGTGTCCGCCCTGAAACAGGGAGGTCGGGGTTCGATCCCCGGCCGGGTCATACTGTAAAAATGGGACCCAATGCCTCCCTGCTTGGCACTCAGCTTCAATGGGCTCACCGCTCCAAGACATGGATGGGTCCAATGCGGAGAAGAACTTTCACTACGGTAAAGTGTGTGACAAATCATACGACTTTGACTTTAACAACAGCAACAAACACAGACAACCAAATACCAAACCTTCATCTCTGGAAAAGATCTCTCCGGCTTCATTAAACAGAGACGCACACATTAAGATTTATCGTCAGTTTGTCACAGTCCATTATTACCTTAAGGGCAGGCGAGTCCAGGGTCAGCTCTAACAACTTCCCTCTTAAGGAGCTCTGGTGAGCAGAGTAAACCTGATGGCAGTCCACTGAATAGCACTTCCTCTCTTACATATTCGAAAAATTACATAACCTGTGAGAGACTGAAAGTCATAAAACCAACATCGAAGGATGTATATTAGGGTTGTCCCAATCTGAAAATCGGGCCAATCGCGTCATTTTCAAATAATCAGAATCGGATCGGGAGCAAAAACAATAATCGACATTCGAAGTCGTAGGATTTGTCACACACGTTACCGCCGTGAAATTTGTTCTCCACATTTGACCCATCTCTTGGCGCGGTGAGCCGCAGCCAATTAACACCCTTAGCGGCAAGGACGGAGTTCTCCGTTAAATCAATTAGTAACGCCCAGCGCTCAGAACTGGTGATTGATCAAAAGGACGGAGATTATTGATATCAAAACCGATCGCATCGCTCCACAGGGGAGCGTCTGTTGCGCAACATGCTATTTTCAATGTTATTTTCCGGTGGGACGTCATCGAAAATGTCCCCCCCCCCCCATTTTAGCCGACCAAATTTTAAAACGTTAATAACTTCCGTCCAATTCTAAGAAAAGAGTATGTGTTAGATGGCCCATCGCGGTCCCGTCGCTAGTCGCGTTAGAATTACTCATACCTCCCGTTGATCACCTCTAGAGTGTTTTGGCTACATCTAGCTGCTTCAGCCACATCCGGGATAACATCCGGTCCGTCGGTAAATGTGCTCCGCTGCTATAAATCGCTGGGCGCTCTGATTTAATGGATTAAATAACCGCGGGCGTGCGGGGTGTTAAGAAGCGGTATGACCCGGCCGGGGATCGACCTCAGTTTCAGGGCCACTGTCTGGCCACATTCCTAATATCAATATTATATCCATATCATGATATTAGACTGGATATATTGTCTGTGATTTTGGATATTGTACTGTTGTGAAACTTGTGATATGGCATAAAGTGTTCAATGAAAATAGAAGCATAACATTCAAAAACAACAAAAACCACAGCAAGCACAGCAAACAAAGAAAAAAGAGTGCAAGACAGAGCAATCAGAGTGTAAAAATAACAGTAACACATGCATGTACATGTGCATTGTTTTCCCTGTAGTAGCAATAAGTTAGGTAAACCTTTTGTGAACAGCTTCACAGCAGTGTTGTTTTTGGCAGCAAATTTTGATTTTAGTTTTAGTCATAGTCTTTGGAATAGTTTTAATTTAGTTTTAGTCACATTTTAGTCACCTGGAATGTGTTCGTGTTAGTCTAGTTTTAGTCGACTAAATGTCATATTTTAGTCGACTAAATCTACAGTTGATTTAGTCGACTAAAATGTATTTTGGAGGGCACTGATGCCGTCGTAAGGACTGTTTTTACACTTGCTGAAAATAGCCAATCTACAAGCACACAGCGCGTCGCGAGCTTGTAGATCGGCTATTTTCAGCATGCAACCAAGTGTAAAATGACTTATACTGGATCTCTTGTCCACTAGTCCCTTCCTAACATTTTAGTCTAGTTTTTATTTGTTGACGAAATTGTCAGTATATTTAGTCTTAGTTTTAGTCATCATAGCTTAGTTTTCATTTAGTTTCCATTTAGTTTTCTTCAGTGGAAAAAGGTAGTCGACGAACATTTTTCGTCTTAGTTTTAGTCGACGAAAACAACACTGCTTCAGAGTAGGTTACAGTATGTTCCATATATCAACACAATTTAGTTTAAGAAGGTGCAATTGAGGCTATGTTCTAATCTATATATACAGCGAATTTAGTTTAGAAGGGTGCACTGCAAAGATTGATCATGACGGTGCAAGAGGAGGGCTAGGGGTGGGGCCGGGGCGGTAGCGCTTTCCTTTGCCCGGTTTCGCTTCTCATCAGTTCGTTCATGTATCTGACTGTTCAGATACATGAACCCCTGAAAGCTTCTTCAGGGGAAGAAGCTTTTTTCCCTGGTTTTCTCCCCCTGGTGGTGGATACCCTGGGGATGGCACTTATGGGTCCATTCTGCACACGTAAACATGCATTCCACATCCATCTTATGAGCTTGATGACACATGACAGGTCAGGGGTCGGTCAGGCCTGTGCTCCTGTAAAGGTCTTCATTGGAAGCTGTCATGGCCCAGAATATCTATCCTTTATAGTATTCATAAGGCATCTTGTCTGAAACACGCCGTCCAGCTTTGTGACAGATGACAGACTTTCCACACGGCTGTATGCCCCGTACAGAAGGACCCCAAGGACGTTGCTGTTCCTCAGCGTGGTTGTTGAGTGCATGGTGCAACCACTCTAAGGAACAGCAATGTCCGTGTTCTTCACCTATAGTGTTGGTTCACCTATGTGACGTTAACCCATTCTGACCTGAGATCAGATTCATACGAGGTTTCCACTGGACACACACTGGTCTGATGAACCCACCGAGTGGCGCGCTATGAGCTTGTAGATCTATAGGAAGTTGGTTTACTGGTTTGTTCCACCCCTCTATATGCCCAAATAGGGCTCTCGCTGTCAGGCTAGTTTTATATATTTTATATATATATAGTTTTATATAGCAACGCCCCCCCCCCCCCCCCCTACTTAAAGGAACTCCTTGAACCCCCAGCCTCCACCCGCTCCCTCCGCTCCGGTACTTCAGAACACACTCAAATGCACAAGAACCAAACTCCGCACCATGGGGGACCGGGCCTTCTGCTCAGCTGCCCCTCGGCTGTGGAACGCCCTCCCCGACCACCTGAGAGCACCACAGTCCGTGGACACTTTTAAAAAGGGACTAAAGACCTTCCTCTTTAGTAAGGCATTTGCCCAGTCGGACTTTTAAGCTGCCCTGTGTGCTGTTTAAACTGTTTTATTCTTATTCTTTTTTTCCTTTACATTTTTTTCTGCCTGTAGCACTTTGAGATTTGTTTCAAATGTAAAGTGCGTTATAAATAAAATGTATTAATAGTATTATTATTATTATTATTATTATTATTATTATTATTATTATTATTATTATTATTATTATCATTATTATTATATGATGTTGTTGCTGGTCATCCTTGTTTTATTATATTAGTTTTTATTGGGTATTTTTTTTACACCAGACATAATAATGAATTACGAGTAACAGAACTATACATCGTAGGAGGTGTTGTAGTAGGGAATAAATACAATTACAGTATTTTCAATACATTAACAAAAATAGTTCAATACGTTAACAAAAATAGTGTATAGTGAGCATAGCAGTTACAGAGTGGGATCGAAAGGTCGTCCTTAACAAATTTTGGGGGCGGGACCCTTTTTGGTGTTATGCATTATGTTATAATATAGCTATTGAAAAATAGCAGATCTACAAGCTCATAGCGCGCCACCGAGTGGCGCGCTACGAGCTTGTAGGTCTGCTATTTTTGAAAAGTCGAAGAACGACTGACATAGAAACATAGGCTTTTTCAGCAAACTGTCAGGATATAGAAGACATGTTTAGAATCTGATCTCAGGGATGATAGCCCCTCCTATGTCCAGCTTCTGGTGTGTGTGAAACCCAAATGTTGTCCTAAAACACAAACATTAAATGCCGTATTTGTGTAAAACACAAACATTGCGTAATACAAACATTGAAGACGAAGGTGAGGACACAAATTCTGATTGGCCAGACATTCGGAATGAGATGATGTACGATGATTATAAGAGCGCCCCTCACTTCACACCGGTGTGATGTTTTTTGAGGGCCCCCTCCTATAGACCGATTCACAGAGGGTTTCCTGGGTGCGGCCATTACTGAGGTGTACCATTGAGTGCAGCAGCACTGATTAGCTACACCTGGCCTATGCAGCACCTGCTCAATGGATTACCCCTCAGTAATGGCCGCGCCCAGGGCACCCCTCTGTGAATCGGTCTATATACAGCTTTTGTCCCCACACGTCTCAATATTTGCCATTGACGATGAAAGGAGAAATTAGGTCAAATATTGTCCGCCAAATATGATTTGATATGTGGCAACACAAACATTAAATTCCATTGACAATTGAGGTGATATCTATTCTATGCGTGTGAATCTATGTGTTGCTATGACAACCAGATAGCATATATGTCACATGACTTGATCTTTGTATGTTACCGTGTGTGAATAAAGCCAACAGAATGATAATGATAATGAACTTTATTTATATAGCACCTTTGAGAGCAAGGTTCCAAAGTGCTGTACATTACAAGGTTAAAAAACTCAAACAACATATAGCAAATCATAATCAAGGGCAGTTTAAAAACGAGAAACATAAAGAAAAGAAGACAGAACAGTACTTTACCTGTGAGGATATTCCATTAGAGAACAAGGGGTAATTTACGTCTTGTGCAAATTATGACATAAATCTTGTCCCCACACGTCTCATATTTGCCATTGACAATGAAATGAGAAATCATGGCAAATATGGCGAAAATGGTGAAACAAGAGCGCCCCTCACTTCACACAGGTGTGATTGTTTTTATTAATGTGATATATGACTTGAATGGACGGAGCCAGATCTTTTTTTTTTAAATGAGTCAACATTTAGTATAGGCTTCCAGTAAGACAATTAAGGAATAATGCTTCTTTGGGCAAAAGCCCAACTTGTGATTTGGTCGTTTCATTTGGTATTCGTGGAGAGAAAAAGGCAGCAGGCGCACATCCAAGACCTACTGTAGAGTTGAGAGTAGATGGATCAAAAGATGGACTGAAAATAACTTGAATTCCATGCACGAATATACACTACTACCGTTTGCAGAAATCAAGATATTATATATCTTGCACCACCCCTTAACCCTTATCCCTAATCCCAAAATCCAAAAATTTGCCATTTTTTACTATTTTAAAAAACCTTTTAAAATAGTTAAAATAGCCGATCTACAAGCTCACAATGTTTCGATGTAGATCGGCTAGTTGAATTTTTTTCAAATGTTTTTTAAAATAGTAAAAAAAAAAAAGGATAAGGCATAAGGGTGGCGCAAGATGGAGCCTGCCACGAGCTTGTAGATCTGCTATTTTTGAAAAATCTTGAAAATGTTTTTTTGCAAATCTTTGCATATATATTCTTTCAGAGCAAACGTTTTTAACTCAAATCTTTGCGTCTTGTGGGTCCCTGGCTCCCTGCATGGAACAACATATTTTCAGATGGGGGTCGGTGGCCAATTACATATAATTTCTGGTTGTCGACTTGACATGAATAGATTGAGAACCACTGCCATAGAAACATCATTTTCTGATTTAGAAGCCTTTTTTTTTTAAATCTATAGGTCTTTAGGTCTAAATGGTAAAACAGTTGAGAATTTTTTTGTTGTTGTCCAGGTCAGGTCAGCACATGATAGTGAGGGAGCGTAGTCCCCGTAGTCGTAGCATACGGCCATGGTCAGAACAATTCACTCTATTATGGGAGAGAGAGAGGGAGAGAGGGGGAGAAAGAGGGAGAGGGAGAGAGAGAGAGAGAGAGAGAGAGAGAGAGGGAGAGAGGGAGAGAGGGAGAGAGGGAGAGAGAGAGAGAGAGGGAGAGAGAGAGGGGGGGGCTGCACTGAGGGAATGCACGTTCTCCCCGTGAACCAGCACGCCTCAACAACCACAGCAAACACATTAATACACAAAAGGACGGACCTCAATGCATGATGGGAAGAATTGACCGAGACTCATGTCTCTCTGAACTGAGGTTCATTCCTGGAAAGAGAGAGTAGAAAGAATGTGTGTGTATTGCTTAACAATGTTTGCTATGAACTGAGTGTTGCAACTTCTCAATCTCTCTCATTAGCAGGCAACAGTGCAGCACTATCTCTCTCTCTGTTTCTGGCACAACAGCACCCCTACTGGTACTAATAGTCATACTGGTGCTCACAGTCACATAGGTGCATGGGTTAACGTCACGAACACATAGGTAGGTGAACACGGACATTGCTGTTCCTTGGAGTGGTTGCACCACTCAAAAAATAACCGGGGCGGGTCCACCTTATGAATTATTGCACGTGCATATATACTGTACATGGCCACTAGTACAGTATAGTTTCCTGGATCAGGGCCCACTCTGTGTTCCATGATCCATTTGCACCCTTAACCCATTTTGGCCTGACGTCGAAGTTTAAAAAAGATTCTTCTAAAATCATGACAGTTTTCTGGAAAACCTTATGTTTCTGTATCAGTGGTGCTCAAGGACCCCAAAGATTATTATGTAATATGCCTCCGCCCCCCATCTGTAAATATGTTGTTCCAGGGACCTCCCCAGAAGCTCGAGTTAAGTTATAATGTTCACTCTGTAACAATATATTCAAAGATTTGAGGCACATTTTCACAAAAATTAATAAATAGCAGACCTACAAGTTCATAGCGCGGCACTCGGTGCCGCACTAAGAGCTTGTATAACATAATTCCTAAAACACCAAAAGGGGTTCCTGCCCAGACTGGGTTAAGTGGCCACTTAAGTGGTCAGATGCATGGCCCGGGCTCGTCCATTTTCAGGTAATGATCAATGAATCGATTGATTGCATGTTCTGACTTGGATCAATGGAACTAAATAGTTAGTGTGGTATCCAAATTTCATGATATTCATATAATATAAGCTATGTTCAAATGTTCGACTATACTATCGGTCGACTGAGTTATTACAGCTTGGCAGCTGGTTCAGTCTAACCTTATATCTAGACTGAATGGCTGACTTTATGCATGCAACTTTGGTGTGGTTAGAGAGAGAGAGAGAGAGAGAGAGAGAGATCGAAGCCAACGGCAAAAATCAGATTTGAGCTTTTGCAGGATCTTTTTGAGATCCTGCGCAGTGTGAACAGCTGGTGAACAAACCCCAGCCGTATAGCGAATAGATATAGGCTATAAGGCTTTTCTTTGCAGAGGTCTTGCAGGAAATCAATTCAGTCCGCACCACACCACACCAGGGGAAGTGAATAATATCTGTTTGCATTAATTCCATGCGGTGCCTCTGAAACACCACATGGAATAGCTCCAATATCTACTGTTTTTGTTAGACTAGATATAGTCTCTGCGGTATGAATGAATCTGACAGAAAGCTTTTCATTGTTGGGGAGGGGAGACGCGGTGCCCCATCCCCTCCCGACCCACGTGACACCTAATTACAATGAAATTGATTGTTTGGCACGACTCCAGTGAGAATTTATTTCCGTGCTTTGGTAGTTCTCAGAAAGTCTTTTAATGTGTGTGAGGTCAAAAAGTGCAGCGAGAGGAATGAATTGTATATTTCCAGGCTGTCTCTGGGAGAGGCCATGACAGGAGGAGGAGGACGAGGCCTTGTAGTTCTGTGGGAGACGATAACTCTGATTTTCTGTTCTCTAGCTATAGACCACACACACGTTTCAGTTTCACACGCACAATCTTCCTCAAAACTGGTCCATTTAACGTCACACTGCATGTGTAACTTTATTAATTTAACTAAAGTTATTAGGCGCCGGAAATGTGTGTATTTATATATGTATTAGGCACCAGAAATGCATATTTAATTATGTGTTTTACGGTTAATGAATACATGTGTTGTGTTGTTGCTTTGTGTGCTGTGTGTGGCGTGTGCGTGCGTGCGTGTGTGCGTGCACAATTTACGTAACATGTGGATTTGCGCAGACACATACATTCGAATATGTAAATTGTCCTTTCATTGTCAATGGCATTATGTTAATTCAGTTTCATGAATTGTTTTGGTCCGATCTAGTCGAAAGGCTACTCACATTAGCTTCGGATGGCTATCTGTTGTTACCCACAACCCTGGGCTGCGTCATCTTGGTCTGCGTGTGCGTGCACTAGCAACTAGTCTGCTACAGTGTATACTAGTCGGAATGAATTCGACTAGTTTACTAGTCGACTAGAAAATCCACTAGTCGACCTTGTTGGTACTAGTTGACTAGTTGATAAGAAAAAAATATATATACACTATATATTTATTTCCCCCCCGATTTTGTAGGCCTCAAGATCAGGTAGATTATAGTTATAGTCACCAACGTACACAGTTTTTAAATACTATAGTAAACTAGAACTGCACTCTGTCAAGTGTATACTTGCTTGTTGTACACTAGTAGGCCATAAATGGCCAACTAGTGCGCAAGCAGAGTGCGCAAGTATTTTCGACCGCTGTAAACTGTGGAATCTCAGTATCTCTGTGAAGGAACGTTTGAAATGTCTAATTATTAGGTGTAACTATTTGCTACCTATCTACTTTATGCATGTAAACACCTAGTATTATTAAGTATGGTTCAAGTTTCTATCTATATAAGAAATACATTTTATCAATTTAGAAATATTCTAGATCCCTTTTTAGTTTTTCAAAGAAAAATATGATATGTGATGAAAAAAGGTATATAAACTGAATTAAAATATGTTATACAGTATAATTATTTTATTATTTATTGTAAATTGTCAATTGTTTTAAATGTATTTCATCTTGGACTATAGTGATATTAATACTAAATCATGATCAGAGTAATATGTGTCTCTAACTTCAATTTCTGTAATAATACTTGTAAGTTGATTAGCGGTATACTGTGGTTACTTTGCGCCAAAAACCGTGCCAGCCAACCCGCCACTTGATGCGTATGCAAATAAAACAGCGGATTTATGCCTGGTTTGCTGGGACCAGATTACATAAATGACCAGATGTCTTACGTCATCATTGAGAGCTAGTCATACATATACACACCATGTACTCTGGTCCCAGCAAATCAGGCACAATTTGCTATTTTATTTTACTGATTATGTATATAGTATACGTATGACTAGCTCTAAATGATGACGTAAGACATATACAGTATACATACATATACTATATAGAGTATGTATATGTAGTTGTAAGTTGATTAGCGGTATACTGTGGTTACTTTGCGCCAAAAGCCGTGCCAGCCAACCCGCTACTTGATGCGTATGCAAATAAAACAGCAGATTTGTGCCTGGTTTGCTGGGACCAGATTACATAAATGACCATATCTCTTACGTCATCATTGAGAGCTAGTCATACATATACACACCATGTACTCTGGTCCCAGCAGATCAGGCACATTGAATACTATACTGTGCCTGCTCCAAGTCGCGGCGTTTTGGATCTTCCAATAAAGGGTTAGACAGGGGGGGGAAATCCTGGCATATAGTAATCATTCTTTAATGAATCCTTAAGACAGTTTAACGGTCAACGATCAGGCGATGAGTGGAGTGAAGAGCAGGGTTTAAATAAATACTGGGAGATTGATGGCAGGCAAAATGAGGAGGCTGGGAACAGGTGTGCTATAGTCTCACGTATTTTCACAATCTCACGTATTTTCACAATCTCTGAATGCTATAGAGCGTCGCAGTCCCTCCCCCTTTCAGAACGACGAGTGGCCCAGGAAATAAATCCCAATGCATTTTTCCCATAGGCATTTCTTAAAGTATTTATTTAAAGACGGTTACGCCGCGGACAAAGCCAACTCGGATCGTGACAAATCATGACAATGAACACAATGTTTTGGGCCGATCAAATAATTTATAAGAAAATAGTGTTGTCTCCTGCCTTTATTTTCTTCTTTCTAATGATTTGATCGGCCCAAAATATTGTGTTCATTGTCATGATTTGTCACGGTCCGAGTTGGCTTTGTCCGCGGCGTAACCATCTTTAAATAAATACTTTAAGAAATGCCTATGAGGAAAATGAACGGCGATTTCTTTTCCGGGTCTCTCGAGGGGGTGGCGGGCGGGACTGCGACGCTCTATATAGAGTCTGAAACCACACCTTCCCAAAGTCCAAACATGGGAAGCATGGCATCTGCTTGTCATTCCATTCACGAAAATATATTTAAAAAAATATCCTTACATTTTATTTTACAATTTGCATTTCAAGTGATTTCAAGCAGACCAAGTGACCTGAGTGGCAGCGTCGCGTAGCGTGCCTTCCATATTTCCGCCCCCAGAGCGTAAATTGTTCCGCCCTCCCGTCGACACACACGGGCGCTCCAACAAACTGCAGCGGCCAATGAGGCATTTATTTTTTTGTCACAATCACAATTTGCGTCCTCACCTTCGTCTTCAATGTTTTTTTCGTCTTCAAAAAGTCAAAGCTGGCCATTCATTGTCAATGGCATTCAATGTTTGCGTTAACAACACAATGTTTGGGGATGGCGAGTGGCCAGTGGGCCTCCCGTGGGTCCACATTCTGGATATAGTTGTCTGTCTGGGGCATTTCCTGGAGAAGGAACAGTATGTCCAAAGTTCCAAACTAATGCACTGTCTATAGACAGATATGAAGTGATCTCGGTTGAAACACCTTCACACTACATAGGCTGGTTGGAGAGAGAGATGATGGACATAAAGAGTGAAAGTAAGACAGATTGGTGGCTTGAGAGCAACTTGTAGGCCTACATTCTTTTGTCTCCATCCATCCATCTATCTTCAACCGTTTATCTGTAGACGAGTCGCGGGGACAATATAGCTCCATGCACCAGAGAGCCCCAGACTTCCCTCTCCGGGGCAATATTAGTAACTTCCTCCTGGGGGATCCCGAGACGTTCCAAGGCCAGTGAGTCGATGTGAGTCCTCCAACTGTGCCTTGGTCTACCCCGGGGTCTCCTCCCAGTGGGACGTGCATCGAGGACCTCCCTATGGAGACACCCGAGAGGCATCCTAACCAGATGCCCCGGGGTCTCCTCCCAGTGGGACATGCATCGAGGACCTCCCTAGGGAGACACCCGAGAGGCATCCTAACCAGGCGAAGAAGCAGCAACTATACTTCAAGTCTCTCTCGTCTCGTGTGACTGAACTTCTCACCCTATGGGAGATGCCAGCCACCCGACGAAGAAAACTCATTTCCTTGTGTCTCCACAAACAACAAATTATACAAATGATGGCAGAACGGCTGCCAGCTGATGGGAGATGACAGCTAATTGGTCTTTTGAATTTGTGCTTGTGCGGTCGTGCGTGTGTGAGTGTATCAGGATTCAATAGAGCCAGCTGGCAAGATAGTGGTTCTCTCAGACGTTCTAAAAAACACAGTGCTTTAGAACACAAGGGGGCCATGGTCATTTTTCAAGGGGGCATCACGAAAAGTCCTGCCTAGGGCACCAAATTGCTCGGGGCCGGCACGGCTTGCCCTGTTGCTGCTATAGTCACCATATGGTTTCAAAATGGTAGATGCAGGGACGTGCACACATAGACATCAAAGGGGGCTTCAGCCCCTGCCCTTTTACCCGTCTGTAAAACAACCGACTGCCCTCTCAGAGACCGCGGATGCAGCATTTTACTAAATGGTGAAAGAAATGCAAAACGCCACTCTTTTCCATGCCCGGAAGGAAGGCAGCGCAGCGTTCAGGAGAATTGCCTTTTTGTCCTATAGTCTCCTGAACTTGGAACGCAGCATTTTGCGTTGAACAACTTTGTTGTTTCGAAATTCATGTCGTATACACACCGCGTCTCCACTATAGCTAAAGAGTGCTGGGTTGAGCCCTGAAAATAGCTGATCTACAAGCTCTCAACTTGTGGGCTTGTAGATCTGCTATTTTTTTTTTTTATATTTTTGTCCGAAAATGCCCTCTTTCGTGATTTCTGCCCCTGCCCCTCTCTGCACGTCCCCTGGGTAGATGTATGTCTTAATATGCTCTTTAATAGAATGTTTGGTGTATATAATCATACAGGGGATATTAATGATAAATCATTGTTATTGTTTTTCAATAAACTATAAGTACAGCAAATATATTTGCAACAAGAAACAAACCAATAAATCAGAAAAGAAAGAAACAGAGTATGACAAAAGGGAACAATACAATCAAAAAATATGGAAATAATAAGGTGATGGTTATTCGACAATGAATATACAGTTCAAACAATAGTCTGCTCAGTTCCCATGTTTACAGTGCTGTACTGTATATGGTCAGAGGATATGAAGAAAAGCTGAGAATAAATTCCTTATACCAAGACATTCCTTCACCAGTGTGTTTGTAAAGGTGTCTATAGTAACACATCTCACAAAGAGAGCTTTTCTGTAGTTTCCTTATAGAGGAATCTGTGGCAGCCATGCTATTGGCAGCAAATTTAGATTTTAGTTTTAGTCATATAGTCTCTTGAATAGTTTTCATACTAGTTTTAGTCACATTTTAGTCACCCGGAACGTTTTAGTTAGTCTAGTTTTAGTCGACTAAATCTACAGTTGATTTAGTCCAGCGAAATGTGTTTTGGCGGGCCTTGATGCCCTCGTAATGGCTGATTTTACACTTGCTGAAAATAGCTGATCTACAAGCCCACAACGCATCGCAGCGCGACACGTTGTGAGCTTGTAGATCTGCTATTTTCAGCATGCAACTAATTGTAAAATGACTTATACTGGATCTTTTGTCCACTATTCCCTTAATTCCTAACATTTTAGTCTATTTTTTATTTGTTGACGAAATTGTCAGTATATTTAGTCTTAGTTTTAGTCACCATAGCTTAGTTTTCCTCAGTGAAAAAAGGTATAGTCGACGAATATGGGGGAGATTTGTTTAAATATGATAAAGGGGGAGGGGATGATATTGTGACGTCATTGGCACATAATGTGTAATATCTTGAATTAATTGAATATGAAGAACCAATGAAAACAAGCCATGTTGGGATTTAAAGCCTCTTAGCAGACCTTGTATTGAACTGTATTGCAGTATACATATTATTATGTATTTCCATGTGCTTTTTTCGGGAAGTAATATAAAGAATTCAATCAAATCAATCAAATAATTTTTGCCATAATAATCGTGACATTATAATTTTCATATTGTCCCATCATGCATGTCACTTGTGCAGGCTAGCAGCAAGCATGGTTTTCAAACATGTTCTTGCCAAGGACCCCCTATAGGCCTATTTGTGCCCATGCATGGGACCCCATGAAGAGAAGATTTTCTGTAATAAAATAATAATAATAATCACTCTAATCAGATATAGCCTATACTGTTTTTTAATAGCCAACGTGGATAAAGTGCTTAAAATGGTTGTGACGCTATATGTTAACTATACTTTTGATGGGGGAGTCGGACCACCTGGAACCCCGCCAAGGACCCCTGGGGGTCCCCGACTCCCCGGACCACCACGTTGAGACTTGAGAACCAACGGGCTATAGACTCAGAGAGGCTCGCTACTCGCTAGTGCCTCGCGGGGCAGTCCGGTGCATAGATGTCATGTACAGTGAGGCTACAGTACAGCCTGTACAGGAATCAGGAATGGTCCGGTGTGGTGCGTTAGTACGGTTCCACTCCAGATTTGGCCACAGCAGGTGAGGGTACGGAGCGGAGCGGAAGAGGACCATTCGTTGAGCTCCTTTTAGGACCGATCGACGCACGACTTTTACTTCAAATTTAAAGTAGGCAGGCTTATATAATGACAAGATTAAGAAACAAGAGTTTTTTCGGGGCATACCTATAATCTTTCAGGAGAGAGACTGGAGTCGTCGCCAATTTGTTTTGCAATTTGCCTTCCTTGCGCAACTATAAACTTAAACGGAATTTACTGTATTACACAACTGGATTTATTATACCCAAATATGTTTAATCCCAAGGAAGGAAGGAATAAGGCTATATCTCTAGTCTGCATGGTGAAGAGATGAAACACGGAAGACCAAGGTGATTCAGTGCCGCAATAATTCACGATATTTCTCACTCTTTTCTTTTCTTTAGTTTCACAGACTTTTTCCCCCTTTTTCCTCCCTTTTTCTTTACGATGACTGACGGTGAAGTAAACTGGAGTAATTTGCGCTTTTGGGAACGCGGCTGTTCTGACTCATTCACTTAGGCTCGCTGTGGTGTGGGGGCTGCACTCTGCATCATGCTCGGTGTGACACAGACTGTCTCTTTTAAACAATCTGCGGGCGGGGAGCACTTCTTTAATAATAATTCATATAGAATCATTCTCCCGGCCGACTGCGTTATGTGTGTGGAGTGAGTGAGTGAGTGAGTGAGTGAGTGGGGACTATAACGGTCCGGATACATCATCACACTCTTGCATTTGGATAGATTTTTTGAAATACGCGACGCACGGAAAGGAAGGATAATTTCTCTCAGCTGCATGTGGCGCAAATTAAACTCGGACCAGGGTTAATAGGAGCTACTCTCTCGCTGTCTGAGGAGCTTCCAGTTCCAGTCAATTCAAACCTGCCCATCAAACCAGATCCAGTACGTGTGACTGAAGACTGAAGTGAAGCCACCATGTCTTCCTCCTCCTCCTCCAGCCAACTGTCCGCCTCGCAGGCTCTCTACATCGGCATGGAGGTGGTGATCGCCGTGTCCTCGGTGGTGGGCAACGTGATGGTGGTGTGGGCGGTGCGCATCAACCGCTCGCTGCGCGACACCACCTTCTGCTTCATCGTGTCGCTGGCGCTGGCGGACATCGCGGTGGGCGCGCTGGTCATCCCGCTGGCCATCACCATCAGCATCGGCCTGCAAACGCACTTCTACAGCTGCCTGCTGGTGGCCTGCACGGTGCTGGTCCTGACGCAGAGCTCCATCCTGGCGCTGCTGGCCATCGCCATCGACCGCTACCTGAGAGTCAAGATACCGATGAGGTGATTTTTATTTATTTTTTTACTTTTCATGATGGATGTCACGCATATTGTGTAGACCAGTGGTTCCCAAAGTGGGGTCCATGCAGTGACCCCCAGGGGTCCTTGAGGGAGTTCCATAGGGGGTCCCCAGCTAAATGATAGTTTGTAACCAAATGGACCCTTATGGTTATGGTCTGTAACTCTGAGAGTGTACAAATGGAACCAAATGGACCCTTATGGGTCTGTAACTCTGAGAGTGTACAAATGGAACCAAATGGACCCTATATGGGTCTGTAACTCTGAGAGTACGTACACATGGAACCAAATGGACCCTTATGGGTCTGTAACTCTGAGAGTGTACAAATGGAACCAAATGGACCCTTATGGGTCTGTAACTCTGAGAGTACGTACAAATGGAACCAAATGGACCCTTATGGGTCTGTAACTCTGAGAGTGTACAAATGGAACCAAATGGACCCTTATGGGTCTGTAACTCTGAGAGTACGTACAAATGGAACCAAATGGACCCTTATGGGTCTGTAACTCTGAGAGTGTACAAATGGAACTCAGAGTTAAATTAACATTGATTTTACAATATAAATTGGGGTCTCAGAGATAGAAATGCCATTGAACGGGGGTATACACGTACTAGCCTAATTCACTGGGGGATTCCTTGAAATTAAATGGGTTGAAAATCGCTGCTAGAGCCATAAAAATCTTCTCTTATGGAGGTCCCTGGCATATCTTTTCAAATGGGGGTCCACAGGGCTAATTAGTGTCAATTTGGGGGTCCTTGACATGAAAACGTTTGGTAACCATGGTGTGTGTAGACTGTGGGTTATATCTTGCACCACCCCTTAACCCTTATCCCTAAACTATAATTGTCTCCACCAGGCCGAAGGCATGGGGGGAGAGTATGTTTTGCACTCCGTCCGTCCGTCCGTGTGTCCGTGTGTCCGTCCGTGTGTGTGTCCGTGAGCAGCTAATCTCGGCCACCGTTAACCCGGTCGATGCCAAATTTTGCACACACACTCCCTGGATGCCAACGATGAACCTCTGCCCCAAACTTTCCAGAACGGCCTGTTATAGCGCCACCAGGAGGCCGCTTTGTGCAAAACAAGTTTTTGCACAGTACACCTACAGATTTTGTCCAAACATCACGCAAATTGGTACACAGTCTCTCTAGAGCCATTCAACGAAACCGGTCTTTCAGATTTCTCAGACTCCATCCTGATTGGTTAAGATTGGCTTCCAAAGTTCACAGGAGTGCTCAGTTTCAAACAAAATGCTGCAAATCATGAACACATCGCGTGATTTCCGTGAAATTGTGCACGCACATTCCCACTAGGCCGAGGACGAAATGCCACATGAACAATTTCAACTCAGCCTCAAGGTGGCGCTATAACTGGCCGAAAAGTGTTTTTACCTCTAACTGCACGGATCTGTGGATAATTTACTTTTGTTGCCCTTTTATCCAACCACCAGATGAAGGCAAGCTGCAATGTCCTACATTCCTATCCTGGTGGAGACCTGTGCCCAGAAGGGCACTTTTTCTAGTTTGCCATGTTTTACTATTTAAAAAAAACCTTTTAAAATAGTTCAAATGTCTCGATGTAGATCGGCTAGTTGAACTATTTTAAAATGTTTTTCAAAATAGTAAAAAAATGGCAAATATGTTTAGGGAGAAGGGTTAAAGGAGAATTCCATGCTAGAAGGCTTTCTTCACCTTTATTTGTAGTTGTTACGTCCCCACCAAAGAGGTCCATGCCTACTAGACAGTCATATATATGAGTAGTGCATGCCTACTAGACAGTCAGATGCTCTCCTCTCATATATATGAGACATATATATGAGTAGTGCATGCCTAACCTCGCATCACCAGGCTTTCCACCGCCTCGGAGGAAAGCCTGGTCTCTATTTCAAAAGTCTGTATGATCCGGGCTGGGGCCGGATGATGCGCTTACGTCATGTTGTAGTATTGTTTTGTAGTCGCCAGACAGGATGAACAGGCGGCGGCAACTTCCTTTTCCCTCTCAATAAAAGCTCTCGTAAGCGAGAGCTTTTATTGAGAGGGAAAAGGAAGTTGTCGCCGCCTGTTCTTCGTGTTTGTTGTAGGCAAACCATTGCCTACAACATGATGTAAGCATATCATCCGGCTCCAGCCCGGATCATATACCGAAATGAAATGGTGCCCAGGCTAGTGCATGCCTACTAGACAGACATATATATGAATAGTGCATGCCTACTAGACAGTCAGATGCTCTCCTCTCATATATATATATGAGTACATATATATGAGACATATATATGAGTAGTGCATGACAACTAGACAGTCAGACGCTCTCCTCTCATATATATGAGTAGTGCATGACAACTAGACAGTCAGATGCTCTCCTCTCATATATATGAGTAGTGCATGACAACTAGACAGTCAGATGCTCTCCTCTCATATATATGAGTAGTGCATGACAACTAGACAGTCAGACGCTCTCCTCTCATATATTTGAGTAGTGCATGACAACTAGACAGTCAGATGCTCTCCTCTCATATATTTGAGTAGTGCATGACAACTAGACAGTCAGATGCTCTCCTCTCATATATTTGAGTAGTGCATGACAACTAGACAGTCAGATGCTCTCCTCTCATATATTTGAGTAGTGCATGACAACTAGACAGTCAGATGCTCTCCTCTCATATATTTGAGTAGTGCATGACAACTAGACAGTCAGATGCTCTCCTCTCATATATTTGAGTAGTGCATGACAACTAGACAGTCAGATGCTCTCCTCTCATATATATGAGTAGTGCATGCCTACTAGACAGTCAGATGCTCTCCTGTCAGACAGATAAGACAGAAAGGAAGACAAAGCTTAGCCTATACCTCCGTAAGAGCTTTGTCTTTGCCTGTCTGCCTGTGTGTGTGCAGGCACTCAAATGTACTGTATAGGCTATGTCAAATCTAATTATGTATGTCATTTGTCATTGCTAGTATGAAATATCATTACTATACTTTGTTGTACTAATAAGCAGTGGTACTCACTTTTTTTTTTTTACTTAAGTAAAAGTGGCAATACTGCAATATAGAAATACTCTGTTAAAGTCCAGAATTGAAAATGTACTTGAGTAAAAGTATAGGCTACAAAAGTATTGGCATCAAAATGTAAGTATCAACAGTAAAAGTATATATATAGGCTACTCATTGTGCAGAATTATTTTCAAATGTATAGAAATCTTTTTGAAAATAGCAGACGCATAGATCGGCTATTTTCAAATGGCTGAAATGTATATGGGGCTGAAGTGGTGGCTTTTGTAACTTTAAAAATCTTCAAAGTAACTAACTAAAAATGTCATATAAATGTAGTGGTGTAAAAGTACAATATTATCCTCTGAGATGTAGTGGAGTAGAAGTAAATACTCGAGTAAAGTAGGCTACAAATACCTCAAAATGCAGTAGACCTACTTAAGTAAATGTACTTATTTCCTTTACACCACTGCTAATAAGACTACCAGTAATAATTAGAATGATGTAGGTATATAATTATTACTTCCACTTGAGGTCAAAGTAAAGACAAAATGGCTGTAGCTTACAGACAACGTGCATTAGGTCTTTCATAGCTGTTGATGAATTATAGCTTTTGCATTAAAAGCTCAGGAGCACACATGCGAAAATAATTGCATTGGTATAGGCCATAATTTATGCCTTCCATCTGGGCTGGTCTAATCTAAAACCATTACACTAATTCACCTTTACATTTAACAATGGAAATTCTCTCTTTTCATGTGCAGTAATTTCTGTTTACATGAACACAATATTGTCTTGATATTAAGCATCTCCGTAGATGAGTATTTCAAGTGGTTCCCAAAACCTTTTCATGTCAAGGACCCCCACATTTTCAGGGTCAGAAAAGTAACGCACGTCCTCCATTGGCGCTGAGCCAAAACTGTAGAAACAGTAAACAATAAAACGAAAGCAGGGGCTCGCAACTCACTTTATAGAATGCTCCAAACGTTATTTAGTGACAGGCAGGCAAAGAAATATGACGTTTTGACCTTGCGGTCTTTGTCAAGTATAGCTGGGGACCCCCTGGAACTCCCTTAAGGTCCCCTGAGGGTCCCCGGACCCCACTTTGGGAACCATTTGCATCATCAATCCATTTGACAGACTGATGCATTTCGACTGTAACAAATAACAATGTTATGTCAGGTATAAGCGTTTCACGTTGTGAATAATACAACTACAGCTACTGTATGTGTGTTGTGTATATCTCTGCAGGCTGTTGGGGAGAAACCACCTAAATCCAATCAGGAAAAAAAAAACAACCTTAGGCTATATTTTCAAAACAAAGCAATACTGCCTCATCAAAGTTGGTGTTGTAAGTGACTTTATATATTGTCAATTACTTGCATGAGAGGGTGGGAAGAGGTGGTGGAGTTTGTGTGTGAGGGTCCGATGGAGTTAAGAGGTTTTGTCTATAAGCGTTTTTTACTACTTTCCATTGGTTCAATATTTTCGAAACAACACACAGACGTAAAGGGTGTTCAGTAGCACTGATTTATGAATGAAAAAAAAAAATCAAAAACCCCAAAAATGGAGTTAGGTGGTTTTCTCCCGACAGCAAAAAATATATATTTCCTCATTTCAGCATTTCAATTTCAACACTTTCCCCAACTTGTCACCAAATTGAATTATCTTGAGATGATTAATATTCCAGTGGTAAATGTTGTATAATTCTTATACTTGGTTTATATATGGCTGTACTGTCTGACAGTCAAAGCAAAACCATTTTAATGTTCCGCTCGTCTCTCACAGAGATGATTGTTCTTTATGTTAATGTGGCGTGAGGGAATTTTACTACAGTATATTGAATACCGCACCTGAAATCTGTATTTATTTGGTTCTGTGCCAAAACAGTGAAACATTACATCAACAGACAACATTGGCTCGGCTCCTTGACCACATCATTACATAAGCAAATCCGACTGACTGGGACATGAAACTGCCATATTAATGCGATTCAAATTCCACTGGAGCTGCCTTTGAGTTGCCATGTCTGGTAGCCGAGCAGTCAAATGGAGGATAATCACAGAGGGCCTGGCAACGAGCCAGACACGCAGCTGATCCATATAGACAGTCTGATTGATGTCACACAGCACTATAGGAGCACTTCGCCCCTTCTCAAAGTCATCGTCATGTACAGTAATTGGCCCTCGGTATGAGCCCCTCTCGGCTGAGTGCACTGAAGTCTGACGTCAACATCAGTAGAGGGCGCAAATCCACAGGTTCATGTACTTTTAATTTGCATTATAATCCCCATAAGGGGGATTTTTTAGATCGCCTCATATAAGAACTGTGTTTGAAAAATAAACATGTCATCGCGGCCGCTTCGCTCATTATGGATATGAAGAATCAACTGACTGAGAGAAAACGCTAATCATGTTACTGCTGCTGAATTAGTTACATTTTCGCTAGACTGTATCATATATGAGTGACTGACTGTTGCAAACGATACGGAGACACCTCCCTGACAATAACGCAGAGACAGCTTGTTTATTTTTGGACCACAACGCTTATAGTAGATGATATTAAGATCACCCCATGTTATTCTCCATAGAGAAATGACTTCCGCGAACCAGGGGAATCGTCGGGATGAGCGAGTTACGTCAGGACTTTAGAACCAGGGGAATCGTCGGGATGAGCGAGTTACGTCAGGACTTCGGTGCTCTATGGAGCTCATTCTAAGATGGCACATGTTTCCGTCTATAGTGTCTGTGTCTCGTTGTTGGCGTGCTGGACAGTTCATACACCGGCCTGCCAAGGACATCATCCACAGGGATTCCAAAGCTAATAGAATCTGCAGCTTTTCTCATACTGGTTAGGTTAGGTTAGCACGCTGAAATAATGCACCCATTTAGACCTGAGGACGATTCTACAAATGTCTTCTAAACCCTGACAGTTTTCTGAAAAACCTCATGTTTTTATGTCAGTGGTTTTCAAAATATAGGTCAAGGACCCCCAAAATAATATATATAATTGGCCGCCGACTCCCATCTGAAAATGTGTTGTTCCAGGGACCCCCCCAGAAGCAAAGATTTGAGATGTTTGCTGTGAAAGAATATATTCAAAGATTTGCTTCACATTTTCAAAAATAGCACATCTACAAGCTCGTAGCGCGGCACCGAGTGACGCACTACGAGCTTGTAGATCTGCAATTTTTCAAAATATGAAGTATAACAATGCTTAAACACCAAGAGGGGTTCCCGTCCAGAATGGGTTAAAAAGCTTGTGATCTTAGTTTTTTTGGCCCACCGTCTATTTGAGTTTGACATCCCTGGTTTAAATGGTTAAAAAGCCTAAATCCTCCTTTCCACATGGAATCCATAACACTGCTCGATACATCATATCAGTCCTAAATCCTCCACTAGAACACAGGATTTTCCCTTTTTATTACATGTCTTGTGTCTACAAAGTGTATATTGTCTCTTTTGGGTGAAAGCTGGACATATGAAGCCGGGTTTCAAGCTTGTATATCGGCTATTTTTCCATGATGGAGTAGGAGTAGGGCATTCATTTACGAAAAAGAACAAGCACATCCATCCATCCATCTTCATCGCTTATCCGTAGTCGGGTCGCGGGGGCAACAGCTCCACCAGAGAGCTCCAGACTTCCCTCTCCAGAGCAACATTAGTGACTTCCTCCTTGGGGGATCCCGAGACGTTCCAAGGCCAGTGAGTCAATGTAATCCCTCCATCTGGTCCTTGGTCTGCCCCGGGGTCTCCTCCCAGTGGGACGTGGTCCTTGGTCTGCCCCGGGGGTCTCCTCCCAGTGGGACATGATCCTTGGTCTGCCCCGGGGGTCTCCTCCCAGTGGGACGTGCATCGAGGACGTCCCTAGGGAGACACTGGAGAGGCATCGATCCTATAACCAGATGCCCGAAGCACCATACCGTAAACTGAGCTCGCTTGCTTCTCCAAGCGAAGAAGCAGCGACTCTCCCCCGAGTCTCTCTCGCATAACGGAACTTTCTCACCCTGTCTCTAGGGCCAGCCACCCGTCAGAGAAAACTAATTTCAGCCACTTGTAAAAGAAAAACACACAAAAATAGTTAGAATATGGAGATAAGAGGATTCTTATCCGAGTGCTTGCTGCAATCGAGCATCTTGTGTGTACTAAACCAGGAAATGTCAACTCCTGTTGCATTGTAGTTGATAATATATAATCTATAATCTATGTCTATGCGATGTTGGTAAATCTCTCACACCGACATACTGTAGTTCTTTTTTTTTAAGTTTTTATCCCTCGATTTCGTAACCCATTTTTCACCCCTGTGTCAATCATCTAATGTGATCCTGGGCTCTACACACCCTCCACCAACCTGGTCCCCATATATGGGGGACAAGGGGAGAGGAACGGACTTGAACTCATGCTTCCTTCATGCCTGAGTGTCCAAGTTGCTCCTTTTACACCTGACAGGGGGGAGTTTCCCTGGTTGGACGTAGCGCGTCGAAGGAACACGTTATTCCAACCAGTTCCTTAATCCCCTCCATCAGGCGCCCCGGCTGGCCAGGGGGAGGCAGTTTAGAGACCAGGATTACTGCATGTTTTTTGTGAGGGTACCTACCCTATAGGGAACACGGGGAGAACATGCTGTAGTCCTTGTGGAGTGGTTTTGTTCTTATTGGTGAAGATCATAAGATCATAAGATCTTACACAGAGCGTCTCATGTCTCACGTCTTGTCCCTTGTCTGAGACAAGGGACAAGACGTGAGACATGAGACGCTCTGTGTAAGACATGGGACAAGCCTAGTGTAAACTGGCCACTGCCTTGTGTTCACCTATACACAGTGTCGGGCAGTAACTAGTCACTAGTAATATATTACTGTAATTGTATTACTTTTTCCCAGTAACGAGTATAAAGTAAGGTATAATTACAGTAATATTATACCTATTTACTTTGTACAATACCACATATTTAACATATTACTTTTTAGTTTTTAGTTTTGTTGGCTGTTGGCTTGAAAACATTTCATTTAAACCCATTCAGGCCTGACGTCGGGGGGAAAAAAAACTCTAAATCATGACAATTTTCTGAAAGATTTGAGGCACATTTTAACGATTTTTCAAGATCTGCTATTTTTCAATAGCTAAATTATAACATAATGTATGTACAGTAACCACCAAAAAGGGGTTCCTGCCCAAAATTGATTAAAAGGTCGAGAGAGATTGCTGCCTCATTTTATAGCCTTTTAGGGTGATTTGTGACTCTTCTTACAGTTCTAAAAGAAGCTGACTAAACAGATTGTGTTGGTGTATACATCCCTTTTTTTGTGGGCGTGTCGCTCTAATGAATTAGTCTCATGTCGCGCAGCTGCGTCTAGATTCTCCGGGAGCTGCCTATATGCCATAGAAAGCATATAGGTGGACCCCAGGCTAGTGGTGCATAGTCGCACCACTCGGAAGCATTTCTTCGTAGAACAAAACATCATATTATTTCAAATAGAAACATTCTGATGCTTTCATTCCCTGGACTGTATTTTGCATGTCTTAAGTACCAGGTCTTATTACCTAACTTGAGTGAACTAAAGACCTGGAGGCGTGACCAATGCTCTTTGGCCACTCAGAGTTAGGGAATAAGACCTGGTACTTAAGACACGCAAAATACAGCCCCCTGAGTTTTAAGCCTGATCTTTATGGTTTGTTGCGTGTTTGCGTGTTGCGTGTTTCGCAACCAAACGGGCAACAGGCAGACTGGCAATTTCCTGTGCGCGACCGACCGTACGACAGGCCGTTTGTAAACCGTACGAGGGTGAGAGTGGGGAAATGTTTGTAATGATTTACTGTATAGTGGATATAATATCGACGCCCACTCCTGCTCCCATGTTTCGCCAATAATATGGAAAGGTTTTCCTGGTGGATTTGTGGCCTTCAGTGGCAAGTGGGGAAGGGGCTTAATCCTTGAAGTTGTTGAATGAATGGAGGCAATGACAGGTGTGTGTGTGTGTGTGTGTGTGTGTGTGTGTGTGTGTGTGTGTGTGTGTGTGTGTGTGTGTGTGTGTGTGTGTGTGTGTGTGTGCGTGCGTGCGTGCGTGCGTGCGTGCATGCGTGCGTGCGTGCGTGCGTGCGTGTGGTTTTATGACACATTACCCAATGGGGGGTCTTCAATGATTTCCTGTCTATGGATACTCATTCAGCCTGTGCTGCGTTAGAGTGTGTGTGTGTGTGTGTGTGTGTGTGTGTGTGTGTGTGTGTGTGTGTGTGTGTGTGTGTGATAGAGAGAGATGGTACATTAAATTAACAGTACAGTAAGACAGATTGGTGGCTTCAGGACAGTGTGCCTCTCTTTCTTTGTCTCCACAAACGACAAATTACATGAATTATGGCAGAAAGGTTTCCAGCTGATGGGAGATGACTACAAATAAGGTGTGCGTGCCCTTGTGTGAGTGTGTGTGTGTGTGTGTGTGAGCGTGTGCGTGTGCGTGTGCGTGTGCGTGCGTGCGTTCCTGCATGCTTGCATCCGTGTTCAAAGAAGGCACAAAAAATCACTGAGTGTTTTAGAAATGGATATAGTTATTGTTATTGTTTCTCAGGCCAGTCCAGGTAACGCTATTGGCCGGTCTCCAAATGGACCCTTACAGGTCTGTAAATGTACAAATGGAACCAAACGGACCCGCAAACATTTGTACACTTAATCAACTGGGGGTACTATAGTTGACCTATTAATGCAGTGGTTCAAAAAACATGGGCGTCCCCAAATTAATTGAAAGGTATAATCAGTGATTTTTGATGGGGGGGGGGGGGAACGTAGGTTTCGTTTTTGGCTAGGTGGCTCAGCCTTCACCCAATCAGGATAGAGAGGGGCCTTCCGCCAATCATGATTGAGCGGGGGCGGGACCTTGGTGTGTGTGTGCTGTTGGCCTGTCGCGTGTCCCCCCCACTGTAGTGCGTGCATGTGCACATCTTGTTACCGGGGCGGACCGGGGGTCCAAATCACTGAATGCTCCTTTAATGATACGTTTGGGGAGTCCTAATGCAAATCAAACTAGGGGCCCTTGAAAGTAAAGTGTTGAGAATCACCAAACTATAAACAATGTTGTTGGTGTTGTAGTGAGAGAGGAAGAATGGCCTCTATAGAGCGTCTGTCTAGTGTGGCTGCCTGAGTCAACACTGACTCTCCACTGGTGAAACTTATTCAAACATAGACGATTTAGGATTTAGACCAACCTCAGCCAGGACAGAACAGTCATATCCTTTCTACCGTAATAGCAAGTATGGTTAGTCACACATGAGAGAAAAGGAACTGGTCATTATGATATCCAGTAAATCTACAAAAACCTGTCGGGCGGAAAGTTTTGGAAAGTTTTGGACTGCATACAGTCCAAAACCGAACTGTTACTTTTCCGTAAATTCAATGTAGTCATTAGTCAAGAGCTACTTAATACTTTTCATTTTGTTAAACATTTACATTTATACAAAAAGGCAAGAGTGAGTCTTGAAATGTGGCCTTTTTTATGTCGATTTGGCATTTCTTTTAGAGGAATACAGACATTCCCACCCTAGATTGAGGTTTGGACCTTAGTTTGTGGTGCGTGGTAAAGGTCCCAAGGGGTGAGACTTGGCAGCCCTAAACCACTTTCAACCCATTCTGACCTGGGATCAGATTCTAAAAATGTCCTCTACATCCTGACAGTTTTTATTCTGACCTGAGATCAGATTCAAATAATGTCTTCTATGTCAGTCGCTCTTCGATTTTTCAAAAATAGCAGACCTACAAGCCACCGAGTGGCGCGCTATGAGCTTGTAGATCTGCTATTTTTAAATAGCTAACGCATAACGTAATGCTAACACCAAAAGGGGTTCCCGCCCCAAAATGGGTTAAACCTCGTGTGTCCCTATTTTGGGAACGTCATAATAGGCAAACATTTTGCCAAAAATATTCAATTCAATATGCTAAATTCAAACATAGCAGACATAACAGAACAACAGCTAAGCCAGAGCTTAGCTTATAAATAATGTAACTCTGATGTTTTTTGTTAGTTTTGCGTAACACTGTCTGTGACTGTCATATGACTAAAGTATGAAACAGGGCATTCATATATTGTCACTCTGCTTTAGTTAGTCTGTATTTGTGAGTTCTGTTCTGTTCTCCTCGTAGTAGAGTAGAGTTTATTTATTTTGGTCATTAAAACAAATCAATACAGTGCCTGCTTTTTTTTTTGCAAAAG
>NC_139703.1:37398922-37471422 GCF_964188405.1 Protomyctophum parallelum | reverse complement strand
AGACATTTTTAGAATCTGATCTCAAGTCAAAAATGACTGACCTGGTGGGTCGTGACTGTGGGGCCCCCCAAATAATTGGCCAAACACTACGATTTCATTGATTCATATTTTAAATAATAATGTAAAAATGAAAAATCATAAACATAATGTCTGAATGTAACAACTAAATCCGCAGTATAGTAACATTGTGTAATACCCATTCGAGCTAATGTAAGACCGCAGATGTAAAAAGCCTTTATTAAATTGTCTGCATCATTAGGGGCCGTAATGATACAGGGAATTTAATAAAGGCTTTTTACATTTTGTGCAAATTGAAGCTCGAGTACCTCTGATGTTTTCACAATCTTTCTTCCATGGCAACAAACCTCACCTCACAATGAGAACCTCTCCTGTTTAAAGCATTTTTAAGTCAAGGTAGCATTCTTTTCTAACTCTACAATTTCCCTCGGGGGACGAAGTACTCAGATTGAAGTAAAAGCAGCAATAATGTTACAAACCAAAAACCAGCTAAAATCCCTCAAACGAAAGAAAGCAGCAAATGAAAAACAAATAACACTCATCTTTTACTTTCTCTAATAACGACTTAAAACATGAACCTTGGTTGAAAAAATAAAATAAAGTTGTCCTTTTTTTAAAACCTCCCCACCTCTCGGCTTAAATGACCTGATGACCAGCTGGGTGGCTGGTCATCTTCGTCGTGCGGGTCATCTTCGTTTCTGTTCATAATTCGTTTCGCTATAATCGTTTCATGCATTCTTCTTTTTGTTAATAAATGTAATCGTTATTTGGGGCGACTGTGGCTCAGGAGGTATAGAGCAGGTCGTCTAATGATCCATGGGTCGGCGGTTCGAATCCCGGCTCCTCCTCCTTGTCTACATGTCGAAGTGTCCTTGAGCAAGACACTGAACCCCAAATTGCTCCCGATGTGCTGGTTGGTGCCTTGCATGGCTTCCACCGCAATCGGTGTGTGAAATGGATGAATGTGATGCACAATCTATGTAAAGCGCCTTGGATAATAGGCGCTATATAATTGCACCATTTACCATTTATCCCATTTTGGGCAGGAACCCATTTTGGTGTTAGCATCATGTCGTGCTTTAGCTATTGAAAAATAGCAGATCTACAAGCTCATAGCACGCCACTGAGTGGCGCGCTACGAGCTTGTAGGTCTGCTATTTTTGAAAAATCGAAGAGCGACTGACATAGAAGACATTTTTAGAATCTGATCTCAGGTCAGAATGGAAAACTGTCATGATGTAGAAGACATTTTTAGAATCTGATCTCAGGTCAGAATGGAAAACTGTCAGGATGTAGAAGACATTTTTTAGAATCTGATCTCAGGTCAGAATGGAAAACTGTCATGATGTAGAAGACATTTTTTTAGAATCTGATCTCAGGTCAGAATGGAAAACTGTCATGACGTAGAAGATTTTTTTTAGAATCTGATCTCAGGTCAGAATGGAAAACTGTCATGATGTAGAAGACATTTTTTAGAATCTGATCTCAGGTCAGAATGGAAAACTGTCAGGATGTAGAAGACATTTTTTAGAATCTGATCTCAGGTCAGAATGGAAAACTGTCATGATGTAGAAGACATTTTTTCAGAATCTGATCTCAGGTCAGAATGGAAAACTGTCATGATGTAGAAGACATTTTTTTTAATCTGATCTCAGGTCAGAATGGAAAACTGTCATGATGTAGAAGACATTTTTTCAGAATCTGATCTCAGGTCAGAATGGAAAACTGTCAGGATGTAGAAGACATTTTTTAGAATCTGATCTCAGGTCAGAATGGAAAACTGTCATGATGTAGAAGACATTTTTTTAGAATCTGATCTCAGGTCAGAATGGAAAACTGTCATGACGTAGAAGATTTTTTTTAGAATCTGATCTCAGGTCAGAATGGAAAACTGTCATGATGTAGAAGACATTTTTTAGAATCTGATCTCAGGTCAGAATGGAAAACTGTCAGGATGTAGAAGACATTTTTTAGAATCTGATCTCAGGTCAGAATGGAAAACTGTCATGATGTAGAAGACATTTTTTCAGAATCTGATCTCAGGTCAGAATGGAAAACTGTCATGATGTAGAAGACATTTTTTTTAATCTGATCTCAGGTCAGAATGGAAAACTGTCATGATGTAGAAGACATTTTTTCAGAATCTGATCTCAGGTCAGAATGGAAAACTGTCATGATGTAGAAGACATTTTTTTAGAATCTGATCTCAGGTCAGAATGGAAAACTGTCAGGATGTAGAAGACATTTTTTTAGAATCTGATCTCAGGTCAGAATGGAAAACTGTCATGATGTAGAAGACATGTTTTAGAATCTGATCTCAGGTCAGACCGTCAGAATGGAAAACTGTCATGATGTAGAAGACATTTTTTTAGAATCCGATCTCAGGTCAGAAGAATGGGTTATTTGGTGGTCCTTGAAGTGCGATAATAACGGCGATGTGATGCTCTGCTCTGCGGTCTCCCCTCCCCTCCCCACCTCTCCCAGGTCACCGCCAGCCACACGGACCCGCGCCGCTACTTCGGCAAGGAGCTGAAGCTGGCCAAGTCCCTGGCGTTGGTGCTGTTCCTGTTCGCCGCCAGCTGGCTGCCGCTGCACGTGCTCAACGCCGTCACGCTCTTCTGCCCGGCCTGCGACACGCCCCCCATGCCCCTCCTCTACACCGCCATCCTGCTGACGCACGCCAACTCGGCCGTCAACCCCGTCGTCTACGCCTTCCGCATCCAGAAGTTCTGCACGGCCTTCCGCAAGATCTGGGAGCGCTACGTGCTCTGCCGCGACCCCATTGGACGGCTGCCCCAGCGCGGGAGCCAGCGGGGGCGGAGCCAAGGCGGCGAGCGGAGGCTCCGACGGCAGAACGACGACGACGACGATGACGACGGCGTGTGACCCCGTTTTGGCCCACCGACGTTTTAACCCATTCTGAACGGGAACCCGTTTTGGTGTTAGCATCATGTTGTGCTTTAGCTATTGAAAAATAGGTCTGCTATTTTTTGAAAAATCGAAGAACGACTGACATTTCTAGAATCTGATCTCAGGTCAGAATGGGTTAATCAGACCAGTGTGTGTCCAGTGGAAACCTCGTATGAATCTGATCTCAGGTCAGAATGGGTTAAACTGTGGATATTTTTGGGGGCTTTTTTGCCTTTATTTGACAGATGTACAGTATAGGTGTAGACAGGACAGAGGAGAGAGAGAGAGAGAGAGATGGGGAGGACACACACAGCAAAGTTTGTCAAGATCACGGGACTCAAACCCGCGACACGCTTACAGTACCAGCCAAGGTGCCTGGACCGCTGAGCCACGGCCCAGGCCGCAAAAAAACTGGTGGATTTACCGGTCGGATCTATAGCTAACTGCTTTGAAGCCCCCCGGCATCCGTATTCTGGGGGGGAAACGTTGTTATTTCTGATGTAAGACATAAAACCATGCGGTACTATACAGAGTACTACAGAGTACTACAGAGTACTACAGAGTACTACAGAGTACTACACAGTACTACAGAGTACTACAGAGTACTACACAGTACTACAGAGTACTACACAGTACTACACAGTACTACAGAGTACTACAGAGTACTACACAGTACTACACAGTACTACACAGTACTACACAGTACTACAGAGTACTACAGAGTACTACACAGTACTACACAGTACTACAGAGTACTACACAGTACTACAGAGTACTACACAGTACTACAGAGTACTACACAGTACTACACAGTACTAGTACAGACCAACTCAGGTCCGTTCCACTGAGTCTAGAGGGTTTCAGTTGGTTGGCGTCGGTAGTTTTCTGCTCACCGCGCTGGTTCACAAGGAGGAGAAGGACCGGCATGGGCCTCATCTTTGCGTCATACTGTACGTACGTGAAGGATCTTCTTTGGTAGTCAATATTTAAAAATCAGACCCGGCTGAACTGAGTGGTGCTGTACTGTACTGTACTCGTGCTGTACGCACTGTACAAGCCCTCCTCCCTGGCCTCTGTCTGTGTGTGTGTGTGCGTGCCTGCCTGCCTGCCTGCGTGCGTGCGTGCGTTAGACTGCGCAACAGTGACACTTGGTGGTCAACAAACGCTCGGACACGGGGACAGACATATGGACACACATGGCTGTCTATAGGAGTGGCTAGCAGCACCACTCAAAAAACAAACAACAGCAGCACGGCGTTTTCATAGAACGCGACTTTTATGGAGGAGGACATGGAGTGGTCGAGGTCCATCCGCAGCAGAGTGACTTGTGTGAAGTCTTTTTTTTTTTTACTTAATTTTTTGTTCTTTTCTTTTTTGAGAGTAAGCAGGCTTTCTCGGGCACCACAGTACAATATAATTGTTACATTTCAATTGTTAACATTCAGAATGCAACGAGTCATCCAGTCCAAATAGATTGAGGTCCTATATGCTAAGATGGTCCTGATCAAACCGATCATTCGCTTTGGCAAAGTCTGTTTTTCGCACATTGATATTCTGTCGATTCATTACCGTTAATATTTTCATGAATATAATCAGACCTTCATAATGTGCAAGAAAATAGTACCAATAATAGCCTTAACTAACATTACAGCAACGACAATGACATAGCTACACAAAAGAAAATCAAGGGATAAAATAATATATATACATATATACACATACATACCCACACATATATATAAAATAGTTTGTTTGTTTTTAAACACAGATTGACACAAATACGGGATTGAGCAAATATACGGGACACAATCTGGATTTATCTGTTACATAAAAGTGCTGCTGTTTTTCTTTTTGCAATGTCTCGTTGGTGAAGACAATGACGATGTATTATTATGGGATAAGGGGCTTCTGGGCACTGCCAAACGCAACCTGCCGACATGGGCTGTACGTTTCTATGAGCTGAGCTAAACGGCTCTTAGCTTATTTTTTTTCTATACGTGGACAACCTTAAATAGTTTGATGATTATTGTTATTATGTGTAAAGAAACTTAAGTCACCAGTCAGCATAGTTCTGTGGCCTTAATATTTGGATAAAGAGGGCTGCTGTTATGAGAGATATGAACACTTGTTCCATGCCGTTATATTTTTAGTTCAAGGACCCCCCCCATTTAATTAATATGATTTATAATCTCTGGGACCCCGGCCTGAAACGTGTTTAATATAACCCTGTGAATCCATCCATCCGTCCATCTTCAACCGCTTATCCGTAATCGGGTCGCGGGGGGCAACAGCTCCACCAGAGAGCTCCAGACTTCCCTCTCCAGAGCAACATTAGTGACTTCCTCCTGGGGGATCCCGAGGCCAGTGAGTCGATGTGTTTCCTCCAACTGCGCCTCGGTCTGCCCCGGGGTCTCATTTTGGTTCCGTTTGTTCCTATCGATAATTTAGCTGAAGGACCCCTGGGGGTCCCTGGACCCCACGTTGAAAACCGCTGGTGCCATAGGAGGTTGTCACAGAAGCGTTATTATGGATCCCACCAACGTTCTAGGATAGACCCGCCTTACCTGTGTCTGATTGGCTTCCTGGCAGGCATATAGTTTTACTGAGGGTTAGGGTTAAGGTTAGATTTAGGCATAGTTTTACTGAGGTTAGGGTTAAGGTTAGGTTTAGGCATAGTTTTACTGAGGTTAGGGGTAAGGTTAGGTTTAGGCATATAGTTTTACTGAGGTTAGGGGTAAGGTTAGGTTTAGGCATAGTTTTACTGAGGTTTGGGGTAAGGTTAGGTTTAGGCATAGTTTTACTGAGGTTAGGGTTAAGGTTAGGTTTAGGCATAGTTTTACTGAGGTTAGGGGTAAGGTTAGGTTTAGGCATAGTTTTACTGAGGTTAGGGTTAAGGTTAGGTTTAGGCATATTTTTACTGAGGGTTAGGGTTAAGGTTAGGTTTAGGCATAGTTATACTGAGGGTTAGGGTTAAGGTTAGGTTTAAGCATAGTTTTACTGAGGTTAGGGTTAAGGTTAGGTTTAGGCATAGTTTTACTGAGGTTAGGGGTAAGGTTAGGTTTAGGCATATAGTTTTACTGAGGTTAGGGGTAAGGTTAGGTTTAGGCATAGTTTTACTGAGGTTAGGGGTAAGGTTAGGGATAGTTACAATTTACAAAAAAGCTAGTAAGGAAGAACTGTCAGTCACAGCCAATCACAGCAAGGCTCCCTAGAAAAGGGGTGGTATCCACATAGGCACGTGTCACAGGAGTAGAAATATATCTAAGTCCAATTAAGCTCACAGTATATATTTGTCTTGGACTAAGACAACATTCGTATCTGTCGAGGTGTACATGGGTATATGAGAGGGAGGGGTGTAAGAAGGTGCCCAAAGTGGCTTAAGCCCAACACACACACGGGGTGCACAGCAACGCGGCACAGGCGTTGCCGCGTGACAACGCCTGGAAAATAGAACGGTGGCGTATCGGAGCGTCAGGCGAGGCGTCAGCGCACGTCGGACGCCGCCGGTGTGCGATAGGTTCGTTGAAAATAACGGAGGTCGGAGGCGGCTGTTTTGACGCGCGGCGTTCGCAGACGGTGTGTGTCGGGCTTAAACCTCCCAACGCTGAAATTACAAACACGTCACCAGAATTCTAACCTGGGATATATCATGTACAGTACAATGTAAAGCTGCATAGCTTTGAGTTCATGGAATGTACAGAGCAGTGTTGTTTTCGTCGACTAAGACTAAGACGAAAAATGTTCGTCGACTACCTTTTTCCACTGACGTAAACTAAATTAAAACTATCTATGGTGACTAAAACTAAGACTAAATGTACTGACAATTTCGTCAACAAATAAAAACTAGACTAAAATGTTAGGAAGGGACTAGTCACTAGTGGGACAAGAGATCTAGTATAATTCATTTTACACTTACACGCTGAAAATAGCCGATCTACAAGCTGTGAGCTTGTAGATCGGCTTTTTTCAGCAAGTGTAAAAACAGTCATTACGACGGCATCAAGGCCCGCCAAAATACATTTTAGTCGACTAAATCAACTGTAGATTTAGTCGACTAAAATCTTATGACATTTAGTCGACTAAAACTAGACTAACAATAAAACATTCCGGGTGACTAAAATGTGACTAAAACTAAATGAAAACTATTCAAAAGACAAAGACTAAAACTAAAATAGAAATTTGATGCCAAAAACAACACTGGTACAGAGAACCCAGGTGAGTGTTCTGTTCATGAGCAATGCTTCTGCATGATGAAACGTCCACACAAGTGCTCTCATGCTCCAATAAATCCTCCAGCAGACGCTGTTGGCTGTAATATATACATCGATCGGTGGTATTCTCCTCACACCTTGGGGGCAATTATAGGACTGACTCAAACTGAGTTGTGTTCCCCTTTGATATAAATTAAATCTTAGGAAAGATTCGGTCCTGCAGACCTGGCTGGCACAGACATGAAGTAATCCTGCACACAGTCACGCTGTCTTCACATACAGCAGCTATAGAGCACCGAAGTCTGACGTCACTTTCAGTAGAGGGCGTCAGTCCCCAGGTTCATGTATTTGTTTAGTTGCATTGAAATCCCCATTGAGGCGATTTTAGATCGCCTCATATAACAACTGTGTTTGAAAAATAAACATGTCACCCCGGCCGCTTCACTCATATGGATATGAAGAATCAACTGACTGAGAGAAAACGCTAATGTTACTGCTGCTGAATTAGTTAGATCTTCGCTAGAAGCAGACTGTATCATATATGAGTGACTGACTGTTGCAAACGATACAGAGACACCTCCCTAACAATAACGCTGAGACAGCTTGTTTATTTTTGGACCACAACGCTTATAGTAGACGATATTAAGATCACCTCATGCTATTCTCCATAGAGAAATTACTTCTGTGAACCAGGGGAATCGTCGGGATGAGCGAGTTACGTCAGGACTTCGGTGCTCTATTAAACCCATTTAGGCCTGAGGACGATCATTCCACAAATGCCTTCTAAATCCTGACAGTTTTCTGAAAAACTATTTCATGACAAGAACCCCTAGAGTTATATGCAATATCTCAAAATATGTTGTTCCAGGGAAATATGTTATTCCAGGGACCCCCAGAAGACAAGATTTTAGTTAAAAACGTTCACTGGGAAAGAATATATTCAAAGATTTGCACACATTTTCACGATTTTCCAAAAAATAGCAGATCTACAGGCTCGTAGTGTGGCACTCTGAGCTTGTAGATCTGCAACATAATGTTTAAAACACCAAAAGGGGTTCCTGTCCTGAATGAGTTAATGCAGAAAATATAAAACAATATTTTGATCAATTATTTTCTGCATTAAATAGTTTTAAAAAATAGCAGATCTACGTGGCGCGCTATGAGCTTGTAGGTCTGCTATTTTTGAAAAATCAAAGAACGACTGACACAGAAACATAGCTTTTTCAGAAAACAGACATTTTTAGAATCTGATCTCAGGTCAGAATGGGTAAAACCAAGGAGAAAACAGTAGGCCTACTTCATTAGACACCCTGGAGTTGTTTTTATGTGCAATGGTGTATTAACTTTGTATTTAGGGTTTCTTCCTGGAGGCTAAACCCTTGACAGTCAAACGGGCCAATGAAGTAAACAGTAATATAGTGACACCACACTATCAGCCCCTCCCCTAACCCCTCCCCCTTTATCATACAACTACAGCTGTGGGTGCGGCTTCAGTTCAGGTGGATCACCACCCATCTAGCCTGGTTAATAAACCAGACTAATATCGCACGGATCCGCGGGATATTAGTCTGGGGAGGCTCAGCTTGGATTTCATTTCCAGGGAAACATTTTCTCTTTGACGCAATTGGTCAGAGCTACTGTCAGTCAAAGGTCTCAAGCATTGAACGTCACTGTACCAAAGCCCGCCCATATTGCATACCGTGTCCCTATTGGGCGCCCACATTCTCGTGTGTAGGAAATGGGCGTAAAATTGAGCCTCTCCAGACCGAAATCCGCCGGTAGGCAATTTTTTTTGCCAACGGCTGATTCGGTCTGGTTTATTAACCAGGCTACCACCCATCACCACCCACCAGGCAAACCAGGCATACTTAATGAACTGGTGGGCGTGTCCACATAAAAGCATGATTTTAACAAATACTGTACACTTTTTGGAAAAAGTATATTGTAATAATACCTGATGATCATGTTTTAGGGTGGAAAAAAATGGTGGCACTCCATCTTTAAGGCACTTTATTGTTTCATCTTTATACAAAGATTAAACAATAAAGTGCCTTAAAGGACTCCGTGGGTGCTGGTATTCTCCTTCTAATGAGCTTTGTTTTAACCATGGCCAGTCTGTGCTGTCGATTACAGACGTCGGGGCTAAAGTGGTGGGTTTTTTTTTCCAGGTCATGTGCTCCAAAAATGAATGGGCTTTGGATCAGTGGAAACCCAAAATGGCTCCACAGATCAAAAGACCATAATTGTTCCCAGATTCCCAAAAATAGTTATATTAATTATTTTAAGCCTGGAACCAATTAAGCCATCCAGGCTCCTGGTGAATCATGACAATAAAACATTTGATTCTATGTTAAAAAAAAACATATTTGAATATTGGGATGATAGTATATACTCCATCCATCCATCCATCTTCAACCGCTTCTCCGTAGTCGGGTCGCGGGGGCAACAGCTCCACCAGCGTTTTCCAGACTTCCCTCTCCAGAGCAACATTAGTGACTTCCTCCTGGGGGATTCCAAGGCCGTTCCAAGGCCAGTGAGTCGATGTGTTTCCTCCACCTGCACCCTGGTCTGCCCCGGGGTCTCCTCCCAGTGGGATGTGCCTCGAGGACCTCCCTATAGGGAGACGCCCGAGAGGCATCCTAACCAGATGCCCCGAACCACCTAAGCCTGCTCCTTTCCTGGCGAAGAAGCAGCGACTCTACTCCGAGTCTCTCTCGTGTGACTGAACTTCTCACCCTATCTCTAACGGAGATGCCAGCCACCCCGTCGAAGAAAACTCATTTCGGCCGCTTGTATTCGCAACCTTATTCGTGACCCACACATCATGACCATAGGTGAGAGTAGGAACACTTCATGACCATAGGTGAGAGTAAGAACGAAGATTGCTCGGTTAGACAGAGAGCTTTGCCTTCTGGCTCAACTCTCTTTTCGTCACAACAGTGAGCGTTACGGCGACTGCAATACCGCCCCCTGCTGCTCCGATTCTCCGGCTGATCTCCTTCTCCGTCCTCCCCTCACTCGTGAACCTCGAAGACCCCGAGATACTTTAACTCCTTCACTGTATTTAATAAATACCGTTTTCTTTGCGGTTTTTCACATTGTTTTTTTAATGTTGATGGCTTAAAATAATGAATATTAATATTTTCTGAAAATCTTCATGGTGGGGAAAAATGAATGGGCTTTCCATCTGTGGAACCTCAAAATGTGGAACCACTGCTACGCCCTAATACCTCTCTGTCACGGTGGAGGTCAGTATAAGAGGCTGGCCAAGAGAGCGAAGAGACGATTTCCACATAGCTGCACGCACACACACGCACCCACACACACACACACACACACACACACACACACGTGTCTTCTATGATCAGAAAGCAGGCTGTATGTTTGTCTGTGAGAGTAAGAGATAAGCTGACACAAGACTCAGGGGTGTGTATTCGGTTTACAAGCTGTGGAGTGGAGGAGTGGAAAAGCTCATTAAAAATTCTCATCTCTTGAGAAGGTCGAACGAGAGGCTTCTCAGATGATGTCCTTGAATCAAGAGTGAGTGACCTTTGTGTATTTCTTACAGTACGTGCGCAGACAGGAGATGCATTACTGGGGGGAGGGGGGACAGTGAATATAATTAATCTTACTCTGTCGAGTTGTTTTTACTGTATGTATTTCAAATGCTGCTTCTTTTTTTTAAACGACACTTCATTGTGATTCCTTTCCGTTCCCTCCACTGTTATTATGATTGATTTGTTTACATTTATACTGAACAAATGTGATGAATCAAACACGTTTTGTTTGTTGCGTGCAATATTCTAAAATGTAATTGATATTAAAGAGAGTCTCTGTTACTTTATCTAAACTTTTATCAGAATGTAGAATTGAAGGATAACATGACTATTATGTTAATTTGATGATAGGACCATTATGTCTTTGTCAAATAGGTCAATACATAGGAGTGTGCAAATATGTCAGTCAATTATGCCCATTTATTAAATATAGTTATTTTATTTTTTAAATGTTTAGCTTTGTTATTGTCTAAAGACAGAACACGTTTCCATGAAACACAAGATGAAGACAATAAAGATACATTTGCCCCAGACTTTGACGACATAATTATTATTTCCAGTGGTGTTGTATGCTGTACTCAAGGTGGCTTATTATCACTCATCTCAGAGGCAAATATTGTACTTTTACTACTGCCATAAATATTATTTGACAATCTTACTTTGTAGAATCTTACTTGTACTGTACTAGTACTGTACATGTACTGTACTGTACAAGCTCTCCTCCCTGGCCTCTGTCTGTGTGTCAGTCACAACAGTGACACTTGGTGGTGACAATATGCTATTTCCGTGCTCGGACACAGGGACACACACACACACACACATCTGTCTATATAGGAGTGGTTGCACCACTCTTAAAATATGATTCCACCAGACCACCATTGCCTAGCATATGATGCTATACATACTACAACGCATAATTTAAATGTAAATGACCCTGGTGGTCCCGCTGTGAAGAGATATTATGTGACAGTTTAAGTGTCTCTCTGAATGTCATACAGAGCAGCCCTATAGCTGGTGGCCCTGCCGTGCAAGCCATAGGCGACCGTCACCGTGCCTGTCTGAATGTCATACATGATAAACGCACACGCGGCAAAAGGAGGTCCTTCCTTTGATCACATGACGTGCTCCGCGAGATTCCCTTCAGGGCGGGAACCCCTTTTAGTGTTTTAAACATGATATAATGTAGCTATTGAAAAATAGCAGATCTACAAGCTCATAGCGCGCCACCGAGTGGCGCGCTACGAGCTTGTAGGTCTGCTATTTTTTTTAAATCGTGAAAATGTGCCTCCTTGGAATATATTTTTTCAGAACGAACGTTTTTAACTCAAATCTTTGCTTCTGGGGGGGTCCCTGGAACAACATATGGGGGTCGGAGGCCAATAACAGATCATTTTTGGGGTCCTTGACATGAAATATTGATTGATATAGGCCTAGAAACATAGGTATTTCAGAAAAAATACTTTTTTTTCCAGGCCTAAATGGGTTAAAGGACCACTTCACCACTTTTCTCTTCATATAATTGGTCCTCACTAATAATCATAAAAAAATGGCGGTAATTTTTGGTCTGTGTCTCATAGGAGGGCTGTGGGCAGTTCAGAAACCGTCTTCCAGTGACATCATCGATGGGGAATACAAGCTAATAGAGAACTGCAGGCTTTCTAGTCCTGAAAAGTTGCAATGCGAAAATGGAAGCCATCGTTCTCACGATAATGAAAATCTAAACATAAACACAAAAAATCTGCCTAATGATGATGTCACTGGAGGACGGTTTCTAAACTGCCCACAGCCCTCCTGTGAGACACAGACTGAGTAGAAACAAATCGTTCTGTTTTATCATGATTATTTATTAGTGAGAGGACCTATTATATGAAGACAGGTTGAAAAGTGGTGAAGTGGTCCTTTAAGATAATTCAAACTCATAACTCGTTCACTCGACTCGGTGTCAGTGACCTTGTCAGTCGGAGGATGCCAATCTGGGAAACCATCAGCATTTTATTTTTTTCTTCGTTTGAGTTCAGCTGCATGCTTCACTGAATCCAGGTCTTAAGAGATTAGTCAAATAATCTACTCTAGCCTACTACCCAAATGTTTCTTTTAATGAGACCCTGGGACTCTGTTTACTCTCTTGGGAGAAGCACACGCACGCGCACACACACACACGCACGCATGCACGCGCATGCACGCTAGGGTGACTATATCCAAAGTGTTCATTTGTGTGGGACGGGGCGGGACGGGGGGGGGGGGGGTAGCAACTTATTACTTAAAACCTTTGATTCTAATGTAATGTAAACAAAATTAAATAAGAAGGTTGCCTCTTATATCCATTGATTCTGGCATATTTTCATAATAATGCTCAGATTAGGAGCCCAAATTTGTAGCTCCATCTGGCTCATGGACTTGCCGACTGAATTATTTTGGTATTGCCATTAACACCTGAATGCAGCCTGACTATACTGACTAGTTAACGAATGTAAACCAACCAGAATCTCAACTGAGAATACAGGTTCTGTTTCAAGCTCCGTCTCTAAAGAGACACCATTTGGCCAGTAGTTCAGACCTGTCACCCTGCACTGCAGAGCCACTACATAGACAGCAGCTACAGAGCAGCAACAGGTAAGCTCTTTTATAGGATGACCAGAATCAAATCCAAACTGTTCATTCAAGGAACAGAAGTAATTGTGTGGAACCAGGGGGGACGGGACGGCGTTAGCAACTTATTACTCAAATGCGTTGATGTCATATTCGACCATAGGCCTAATAATGCCTATATCATTTTATTATTAAACCCCTCTGATCTCACATTTGGTTTTAAATGCAAAGTTTGGTCATGGGTGGTTGGTATGGCCGACTTGGTACCGTATCCTAGGGGATATTTTCGTCTCGGTGCACACATTACTTTCTGGAAAGTAATGCAAATTCTGGCATATTTTCATATAATGCTCAGATTAGGAGCCCAAACCTGAATGCAGCCTGATACTATAGTGACCAGTAATGTAAACCAACCAGAATCTCAACTGAGAATACAGGTTCTGTTTCAAGCTATAGGCCTATAAAGAGACACAATTTGGCCATATGCAAATATTTCTCATCTCCCAGAAAGCCAACTTTTAGGGGACTATAAGGGCATTTGAACACTGATGCCTGCCAGTCTGTCACAATGTGGGACAGGGTCTCAATCTGTGGGCGTGGCCCAGAGAGAGAGAGAGAGAGAGAGAGAGAGAGAGAGAGAGAGAGAGAGAGAGAGAGAGAGAGAGAGAGAGAGAGAGTACATGTGTGTAGAGAGGATGAGAGAGAGCTAGAGAGGTAGGCCTACAGGGGGAGAGAGAGAGAGAATCTAGCTCTTTTAAACCCCATGCAGAATCCTTATTGTGGGAGTAGGCTTTCGCAGGAAAACATCAGATCGACAAGCTCACAACAACATCTCGGTGTGAGTTTGTCCGATCTGCTATTTATTTTCCTTCGCCGCGATAACAGAAAACAGACAATATAGGCTACACTGGCATAGAACCCTGAGGGACTACGGTCAATCTAACCTTATATGGGGTTTAAGAGCATTTAGCTCCTGGGGTCTCGTCTCGGTGCACTTGACCCCTCCCCCCCCCCCCCCCCCCCCCTCCCTACCTGGCAGCTCATTTGGTGCTTGTTCCCTTCGTGTCTTAAAGGAGAATTCCATGCTAGAATGCTTTCTTAACTTTTTTACCTTTCTTTGTAGTCGTTACGTCCCCACCAAATAGGTTCAGGTGTTTCTTGGTGCAAAAACGTATTGGCTATTTCCCCTACCATAAGCCCTCAATGAATTGCATTTAATTGAATGGGAATTGATTGGGGCTATGGGGTGCTATGCTAATTCGCTTATTAGCTTAAGAAGTAGTAAAGTGTGCCGCTTGGTATATTATTTACATTATGAAGAGAGGATATATATTTTAAAAAAAGCCCCATTCAATTCCCATTCAATTCAATGCAGAAACTTTTTATTTGTGTGAATTTCAGCCTCTGTGGGGGGTATTTATATGCAAATATCATGACCAATGGCATTGAAATGGCATTGCAATGAACATCACTGATGACGTTTAGGTGAAAAAAGAACAGAAAAAAATAATGATAATTAAGTAATTAATTAAAATATAACTTGTTGCTATAAAGCAACCCTGGGTCTTATAGAGGGTTAATGTTATTAAGCGTTCTACACCACAGCCCCCTTTCTGAAACTAGCTCCTTGCCACTCGCCCTACACACTTCCACTTGGTTTGAGCATACATATATAAATCATAGAGACGGCACTGGATGGGAGGGGAATCCCAGTGCCGTTTCTATTATTTATATATCTATGCTCAAACCGAGTGGAAGTGTGTAGGGCGAGTGGTGAGGAGCTAGTTTAAAAAAGGACCCAGGGGCAAGTACTGAGGAGAGGAAGTGCTCTGACCTTGAGCGTGACCTTGAATAATATTATTGTTGTTGCTTGTCTGGTGGAGAGAAAAAATGAAACAAAAAAATGCTTGCTTTTCATTGGTTTGATATTTCTAAAAGACCCACATTTAACCACTTTCACTTTTCACAACATTGATTAATGAAAAAAATAAATATATATAGGCCTATATTTAAAAAGAAAAGTAGTTCAAATAAATAATGTAGATAAGGTTTCGTTCCATTAGCAACGATATTATGCAAATACTGCAGGGACAAGTAAAAGTTAATTTTCTTCTTTCTTTCTTTCTTTCTTTCTAAATGCATAGAAACCTGAAGTGTTCAGGTGGGTCTGATTTCTGCCCGCCCAATCAGAAATGATAAATGGCACAGATATTTAGTGGTGTTTTTGTTTTAAATATTGGCTAAAAATAAATATTCCCCATGACTTTTGATTGGGTGGGCAGGTTTGTTGGGACTCTGCCCCCCCCCCCCCCCCCCCCCTATGACCTATTTTTCGTGATGAAATATAAAATATAAAATAAGAGTACCTCAAGTTGCCATGCAGGCCTATTACTGTACGTACTCTAATATATTTTTATCATATATATTACATTGGGTAAAATATACCCGGGTTTTAGTGATGGTTTGACAAAGGTTACGTTTTAGAGTTCTAGGGCTAAATATGAAAACGTGTGAGAACCACTGCTTTAAAGACGTAAACGTAAGACGTTTTTTGATGAATTGAACAATGTGGACCCTGTTGTAAACAAGTGTAATGCTTAATTGGGTCGTCCACTCACAGTTAACAGTCTTTGTATTGAGTTTGTGCTTGAAATGTACTGTAAATTCTGCAAACTGTTAATAAATATTTCAATCAATCAATCAATCAAACATAAAATTGGCTTTTTTACTCATTTTAGGACCAGCGCAATAGTGATTTAAAATTGGCCAGTGCTTCACTCTACTGGTCAATACCCGAAATCTCCACTCATTTTCTTTTTCCATCAACCATGGCACTGGCGCGCATGCGTAGTGAGCGAGCGAGCGGCACCGACCAGGAAACAAAAAGGTATAGCTGATCTACAAGCTCACAACGCGTCGCGGACGCGACGCGTTGTGAGCTTGTAGATCAGCTATTTCCCCCCCGCTGCGTGACACCGAACCTAGACACGCCCTCAAGGCAACAGTCAGTCAAGGCGTGTCTGACTGCTTTGACTGGCTCATGTTTAACAAAACTATACTTCTGTTTGTTTTGTACATCTCTCTATAGTTATTACAAATATCATCATGGCTCCCAGAGACATAGAGCAGCAGACATTGGCGATCATAAGCTGTCTCTTCGACGACGACGACACCGGCGAAGGGGCGACATTCCGACGCCGCCGCCAGGACAGTGATGATATACAGACCGATGGTGCTGTTGGCGACGGTATGTCACTGTGTATAATAATTCAAATTAATATTAGGCTGGCTACTGTATGTCTGAGTGTATAGGAAAGCCATGGTGACGTGAGGTTATATAATGTCTGAGTGAGAGCGAATTATACACTGTAGTGTAGTAGCCTAAGATTTAGACTCTCGTATTTATTGATTCTGACAACATGACAATGTCACTGTCAGAATTATTGCGAATGCAGTGAGCCACTTACTATGACAGCAAGGGCTGAATGTCTGTGTGTGTGTGTGTGTGTCACGCTGTTACACCACCCGCCCGCCACCAGAGGGCGCAGCTGTAGCACACACACACACACACACACACACACACACACACACACACACACACACACACACACACACACAGGGCGCAGCTGTAGCACACACACACACACACACACACACACACACACACACACACACACACACACACACACAACCACACACACACGAGCTGCGTTCGCTTCCCGCGTTTGCGCGTCTTACTTGTCTGTAGCAGGAAGCATTGGCCTTGGATCAATCGATTCTGACTCTTTTTTTCCCTTCTTTTTTTTCTTCCTGATAGGCCTATTAGATATTCAAAATCATAAAATTCACATTTCTTGATCCCAGCCTCATCTGTGTCAATCTAATCTACATGTCTTAACGTGTAGGCTAATGGCGTCATTGTTGTTGTGTATTGTTTGCAATGTACACGCATTGAGTATATGATGTGTAATGTCTATGTAAAGTAAGGCCTACATATGATTTCAACATACTTGAAAGTTTGACGATTTAAGGAAGGCTTTTCTACAACTGCTGTAAAATATGTGACTACATAGCCAGTCATTGTCTGTGGCCACATAAACAAGAAGTTGAAGAAGGGTAAACTTTATTTCTTTATTGTTTCATTGGGGGGGAGGGGGGGGACTGACCTCATGCTACCTTCTATGCATGAGGAGTCCAAGGCTCCAAGCTGCTTTTTTTCACCTGACGGGGAAGTTTCCCCGGCCGAACGTAGCGCGTGGAAGGAACACGTTATTCCGACCGGTTCCTTTCCCCTCCATCAGGCGCCCCGGCTGGCCAGGGGGAGGCAGTTTAGAGACCAGGATTACTGCATGTTTTTTGTGAGGGTACCTACCCTAGGGGACACGGGGAGAACATGTGAGGGTACCTACCCTAGGGGACACGGGGAGAACATGTGAGGGTACCTACCCTAGGGGACACGGGGAGAACATGTGAGGGTACCTACCCTAGGGGACACGGGGAGAACATGCAAACTCCACACAGAAAAGGCCCTTTGGCCAACCCCCGCCTCGGGTATGGGCACTGATGGAAAGTCCATCATCTTAACCACTGACTACACCAAAGGGATATACAATTATACATGTTAGGGAGGTATTAGATATTAGACTTTTGAAGCCATCAGGCTTAGGTTGAGAGCCACTCACTCTCACTCTGCTCACTCAGAAGGTTGAATTTTCTGTACGTTTACGTTTACTGGGTATATAATAAAGTCTATGGCATGTATTTCTCTTCAGAATCAGACGATGATTTCGACCCAGTCCCACTGGCTGAGAAAATTAGGGAGGTGGCGGACCAGATGATGAAAGACGACCGGTTTCAGCACGTGCAGAGGGAGATACTTTCGGCCACAGCAGACCGTGTAAGCACGCACGCGCACACACACACACACACACACACACACACACACACACACACACACACACACACACACACACACACACACACACACACACACACACACACACACACACACACACACACACACACACACACACAGAGATTGTTTCTCTGTATACAACGACAAGAGACGTTTCCTGCAATAGCATCCTCTACAGCCCACATCGACTGATCTCTCTCACCCATGGCATCAAGCTCTGACCCAACGTTATTGTCACACACATCACAAGTGTACACCGTGTACAGAGAACTTAAGGTTATAATAGTTTTGTTTTTTTCATTATAGTTTTAGTTCGTTTTGACATTTTTTTCTAATTCAGTTAGTTTTTAGAGCGGGTTTGCTAGTTTTTATTTAGTTTTTATTTTGGTGAAAATGCTTAGTTTTAGTTTAGTTCACATGTCGAAGTGTCCTTGGACAAGACACTGAACCCTACAATGCCTCCAATGAGTCGGTCGGTGTGAGCTCGCCACCGTCGTTGTGTGAATGTGGGAAGTGAGGACGCTGGCGTCGACTGTTCGCCGCTTCACCTCCCAACGTATGAATGAATGAACCATTGTAAAGCGCTTTGAGCACTTGGAAAAGCGCTATGAAAATGCAATTCATTCATTATTATTAACGTTAATGTTGTGTTGCTCTTGTGACACATTCAGTGTTATTTCTGTAGCTCTTATTCAATTATGTTCGTCCAAACGGCTCATAATATTATCCACTCTTACTTGGTTTATGATGAAAACGCCATAATATTGTGCAGTTTGTTGCTGCATAACACGTTTGTTTTAATTCCTGGTATTTACAGGATCAGAAACAACCATCAGACAATAGCAACCATCTGGAAAATACAATCCTGATGCAAAAACTAACAAGGTTTTCCACTTTTGACTGAGAGGATAATAATAACGGCCACGTCAGAACATTTGTCTTGGTATCGGCTCAGTGTTGATTTTGTCGACTTGGACTCAACAAATAGTCCAGTTTGCTGCCAATAACAACACTGTATCGGCTAATCTCCTATTTCAGCAGCACTTCCTGTATTATACAACTACTGAATACCTGTTCCTGTCCAACAACAATAAAGTTCCACATTATTGTAACCATGACTGTACATATCATACCATGACTGTACATAACCACAGCCACACCGTCAGAGAATGCAGAGCCCTTCCCTGCTTGTCATAAACAGTTCCCAAGAAACAGAAACAAAAAGATTGACATGACATGACATGTACAGTACAGTACAGTACATCACTTTCAGTTTCTGTTCGTCTCTATACACAGCGTCCAATCAATCCCCAGTGATGTCATCAGATGACCTTTGTCCTCTGTTGGCTGACCTGACTAACCTTCATTTGACGTGGTGTTTGCCTTTTTATCATTAGCCTGCCCTGTAGGTAAGTGTGTGTGTGTGTGTGTGTGTGTGTGTGTGTGTGTGTGTGTGTGTGTGTGTGTGTGTGTGTGTGTGTGTGTGGGTGTGCACATGTTTTTTTCTTCATATTTTAGTGCTGCATCGTTGGTTATACTCTACTTAACCTTTTCTTTATACAGTTAGTTACACTCTGGGTGTTTCTTTATACAGTTAGTTACACTCTGGGTGTTCTTTATACAGTTAGTTACACTCTGGGTGTTTCTTTATACAGTTAGTTACACTTTGGGTGTTTCTTTATACAGTTAGTTACACTCTGGGTGTTCTTTATACAGTTAGTTACACTCTGGGTGTTCTTTATACAGTTAGTTACACTCTGGGTGTTCTTTATACAGTTAGTTACACTTTGGGTGTTTCTTTATACAGTTAGTTACACTCTGGGTGTTTCTTTATACAGTTAGTTACACTCTGGGTGTTCTTTATACAGTTAGTTACACTCTGGGTGTTCTTTATACAGTTAGTTACACTCTGGGTGTCTCTCAATCATTTCTCAGAAGTGTTGTCTGTGTTGACTAACCCTCTCTTATCCGTTCTGCCCTCAGGTTGTGAGAGAGGTGTTCTGAGGTGTTCTGATGTGTTCTGGGCCCAGTGCCGGGCGGAGGTTTCTCCAGCCTAACCCCCTCTTATCCGTTCTGCCCTCAGGTTGTGAGAGAGGTGTTCTGATGTGTTCTAACCCCTCTCTTATCCGTTCTGCCCTCAGGTTGTGAGAGAGGTGTTCAGTAAGAGCGTGGATGCTCTGTGCCGGGCCCAGTGCCAGGCGGAGGTTTCTCCAGAGATCCAGATGACCCGGACGGCCATAGCTCTGGGTCTCTACCTGAAGGATAAGTTGCCGCAGCTCAGAACCAAAGTGAAGAACATCCTGATGTCATACCTCAATCAGAACGACTCATTCGCTCGTCAGGGTGGATGGGTGAGTGACTTGTTTTTATACCACGGATAGTTTTTTTTTGCCCTTTAACCCATTCTGACCTGAGATCAGATTTCTAAAAAAAGTTCTTCTACATCCTGACAGTTTTCTGAAAAAGCTTATGTTTCTATGTCAGTCGTTCTTTGATGTATCAAAAAAATCGCAGACCTACAAGCTCGTAGCGTGCCACTCACTAGAGACAAACATCACAGGTGTTCCTGTATCTTCATATTTGTTGTCACGCGGACATTGACTCACTTGGCTGTCAGTGACGGGACAGTGTGACCAACAATGACCACATCTACAGTACAGTACAGTACAGTACAGTACAGTACAGTACAGTACAGTACAGTACAGTACAGTACAGTACAGTACAGTACAGTACAGTACAGTACAGTACAGTACAGTACCCCTGACCCTTCTCAATGTTCATCACAGTCGCTCAAACAGCCCAATTTGACTCTTTTTCTGAAAAACCTCATGTTTCTATATCAGTGGTTCTCAATATTTCATGTCAAGGACCCCCAAAAATATATGAAATTGGCCGCTGACCCCCATCTGAAAATGTGTTGTTTCAGGGACCACCTCCCAGAAGCAAAGATTTGAGTTAAAAATGTTCGCTCTGAAAGAGTATATATTCAAAGCTTTGCACCGCATGTTCATGATTTTTCAAAAATAGCAGACCTACAAGTTCATAGCGCGCCACTCGGTGGTGCGCTATGAGCTTGTAGATCTGCTATTTTTCAATAGCTAAATTATAACATAATGTTTAAAACACAAAAAGGGGTTCCCGGCTTCCCGCCTAGAATGGGTTAAAGACTACAGTAAAGTCAATCACACACCACGTCACACCAGTGACCCAGTGTGTTTGGTTTGATCAGATCTAATCTGTCTTGCCCTTTATACTGTATATCACAGCAATTATTAACTTGTGATATGAACTGCATTACTGGCAAATATTGCACTGCTAAGCACGACATGATTCTGTAATCTCTCAAATGTGCACTTGCAGTTTGGGGCAACTCCAAAGCAAACTCAACATGCCCCAAGATTGTATTTCTCTGCCACAGTGTCAACCCCTTAGGGCCGAGTCATACTCCTATTTTACAGCTGTTTCGACGCTGTAGTGCCGAAATGATTTCCGGCTCGTCAGAAATGTTCAGTAGCACCGAAGAGCCGACTTTAGGACGGTAAACAAGTGTAATGCTTAATTGGGTCATCCACTCACAGTTAACAGTCTTTGTATTGAGTTTGTGCTTGAAATGTACTGTAATTCTGCAAACTGTTAATAAATATCTCAATCAATAAAATAAAAACACACACACACACACACACACACACACACACACACACACACACACACCCAATCACTGATGTGGTTTTCCTTTTGCTTTCTTTCAGGATGCCGTGGCAAATGCTTAAGACAGTCGGATCAGATCTACAAGTCCATGCAGGCCCCGAGAAGTGGACTTACTTGACTGGCTGACGTCCAACCAACGCTAAAGGTCCGGCGGACCCACATTCTGAATGATTCCATTTCCAATTGACCCTGAAATCTATTATAAAACCCCTTAAAGGACCACTTCTCAACCTATCTTCATATAATAGGTCCTCACTAATAATCATGAAGAAATGGCACGATTCTTTTTCTACTCAGTCTGTGTCTCATAGGAGGGCTGTGGGCAGTTTAGAAACCGTCTTCCAGTGACATCATCATTAGTCAGAATCTTTTTTAAACATTTATTTTTATTTTTATAAAGTGTATTTATAGTTTTTTTTACAGACAAACAGACATTACACAACAAGAACATAATAACAAACAACAAAAGAAAATAAAGAAAAGTAAAGAAAAACAGCTCAGGCACAACACTGTTATAAATAAAAAGATTTCTTTACAAAAATGTTTAGATTTTCATTATCGTGAGAACGATGGCTTCCATTTTCGCATTGCAACTTTTCAGGACTAGAAAGCCTGCCGTTTCTATTAGCTTGTTTTCCCCATCGTCGATGTCACTGGAAGACGGTTTCTGAACTGCCCACAGCCCTCCTATGAGACTCAGACCGAGTAGAAAACAATTGCTGCTGTCGGCCAAACACAGCGGCTGACTTTCTCTTTCTTTTTACTGCAGACAGAAATGTCACTTTCTCCCCAATCTGGGAAGCCAAATCTCTCTCTCTCTCATTAGCAGGCAACAGCGCCTCTACTGGTACTCATTATATGATGCTCATACATACATAGGTGAACGTCACATACATAGGTGAACACGGACAAAGCTGTTCCTTGGAGTGGTTGCACCACTCAAAACTAAAAAAGGAAAGAACTGTGCCTGCTGTTTGTTTCCTTTGTAGCTTCAGCTTGGAATCTGTTTTTGAGAGATGACTTTGTCTCTAATAATGCATTATCTGGTGACATCTGACTGGGGCGCAACTTTAGGTCTGAACTCTGAAAGGGAAAAAATAACATCCAAGCATGGACTTTTGTTACAGCCCAGTCAATCAAGAATTGTTTTTTTTCCTGTCAAAACCTGAACCTGTTGACTTGTGTTTTGGACCGTCCGTCACTGGAATTGATGATGTAAGACTGTGTGTGTGTGTGTGTGTGTGTGTGTGTGTGTGTGTGTGTGTGTGTGTGTGTGTGTGTGTGTGTGTGTGTGTGTGTGTGTGTGTGTGTGTGTGTGTGTGTGTGTGTGCGTGTGCGTGTGCGTGTGTGTGTGACCAAACACCAGCAACCTTCCTGCCCACCTGAGCTGTTGTAGCCAAAGTGAACAAAAAAAAAACCACTTGCAAGAAATGGATAGTATGTCTCCTGGTGTTGCAACAAAATTGGTTACCACTGAATACTATGACTCTGTTGGCTGTATAATATATTCGGTGATATTTTACAGTCAAGTCTCATATCGGCATATGTTGGCATACACGACACAATCGATTACCGGTACCTTTTCAACGTCGCCTGCCATCAACAGGCTCGTGTGACTGCTGAGTTATAGAATTCAATAGGTCAACAGTTTTGGCGAGACACCCTTTTCACGCGATGTTCAATCATCGACTTTTAAAAGGTGTCATTGACATTGGCAATTTACAAAGTGGACAAAGCATCACTGGCACATGATCAGGGTGGTCATATTGTACACTACAGTACTCAGGGAAACTATTCTTGCATAATACAAATGTATCGTGTATATACAATCGTAATGCTGTGTACACTCAATACAAAATGGTCTTAAATCAAAATCGTCTTAAATCGTTATATGTTTTTGCATGAGAACATTGTGCACATTAAATCAGAGCTGCTCTGTACATGAAATAATGACTCAAGTACAGTATTTGGTTCTTAACCCATTCTGACCTGAGATCAGATTCTAAAAATGTCTTCTACATCCTGACAGTTTTCTGAAAAAGCTATGTTTCTATGTCAGTGGTTCTTCGATTTTTCAAAAATAGCTAAATTATAACCTTATGAAACAACACCAAAAGGGGTTCCCGCCCCAAAATGGGTTAATCCCTGCCTGGCATCTTTTGTTTGGCATTGAAGACCGCCGGCGTCACCATGCACAGCTTTTAAACTTTTTTTTTCTTTTACAATATACAATATTGTTGCTCATTTTTTTCTTTTTCTTTTTTTCATAAATTTGCGCCCTATTTAATCACATTACAGGGTCACACTAAAGTATCAAAAGTAGCACATAATACACAAGCAATAAACATGGCAAACAGCGACGTGTTTTGAGTTTGTAAATCTCCTACTTTTGCTTAAAAAATGAAAATCTGCATTTGAATCCTGAAAAGTAACAGTTATAAATATATTTCCCACGTAACTTCGATGGCTATTCGAGGTTTGACGATTATTTAAGTGGCAGACCTGCTATTTAATTAAATTCTTCTATAGCTCGGGTCTGAGAATGATGAAATGAAACCATACCTTTCCAGGAGCAGTTGGGTATTCTAATTTAATAAAAGGTATATAGACGGAAATAATGAAACAATCTTTCTGCCTTTTTTGTTTGATTTAATTAACTCGAGGTTCAACCTCCACACTCTTGGAGTTTAATCAGACCAGTGTGTGTCCAGTGGAAACCTCGTATGAATCTGATCTCAGGTCAGAATGGGTTAATGACGTGTGTTTTGACGTGAATGAGCTTTGACCAAGTGACCCATAAATCTGGAATAAACTGGGCTGTGTGCGCCACACATGATAACCACACTGCATGTAGTGTAATCTTTATGTTTGTACAGTATGTTCAAGCGTTCATCCTCAATACTTGAAAGAGAGAACCATGTTGTAGGTCACGCATAAACTCTGTTCATTAATCATAGGCTTGTGGGAGTTATCGGGGGGGATTTATTCATCTTATTCTGGGTTTTTATACATCAATGTGAAAGAAAATCCCACCTAGACCATAGAATATACTGTAGGGGTGTCTCGACAAAGCAAATTAAGTTTTGTCTAAAAAAAAATTGTCTCTTCGTTTGCACAATGTCATCAGGTCAGACTTGCGAAGCCTGTCGCCTGTTTGCCATGAAATGGTTTGTAAATACGTGACTCAAAGGATTGCCTCTTCTCCTTGTGGACAAAGTTTTCTTCTTGTCGTGCAAGCTGACATTCTGACAACTGTCACTTTCTTGGGCATTTCTCTGATATAGGTTAATACTCCACATTGGGATACTGTACCTCTATCTGTTATTGCTTCTGGGGGAAGTGGTGGCCTAACGCTACATGTTTACAGTTGTGTTTGTGTCTGTATTGCTACTCTACTTTATTTTATTTTTAATTAAATGTCTTTGCAATGATGGCTGATTAAGTCCTATTGCTCTACCATTCAGATTGGACAAAATGTCATTGTATTTATTAAAACACTGTTATATAATAATGCTGCTTTAATATGCAAAGGAGTCTCCTCACTAATGATTATGATAAAATAGCACCAATTGTTTTATCCCCTGGCCTACTCCGTCGGTCTCATTAGGAGTAGCTCTGTAACTGACCAGCAGATGGCAGCAGATCAAGAACCAGAATACGTTCGCTGCGACCTTGTGTTCAGTTTCAGACGGACACGTTTAGTGGTTGCACACAACAACACTCTTGACAACACTATTGAAGCATGCTTTGAAGACGCGATGGAGCAGAAAGTTAGTTTAGTTCTAAATAATTAACACACATTTCAGTGTTAAAGAAGACTTCTGGGTTACAGCCTGGAGTACTGCACTCATTCATTCATTCTGGATGAAAGCCACAGAGGTTTGTTAAGTTTGAGGTATTCGTTTTAAGTTTTAATGTGATAGCCATCGTTGTTTGTTTTGTACTTTCTCCATTTACAACCCGTCCCTTGATTACATCTAAACGTTCAGATAAAGTGCTCATCCTAGGTCTACGGATGTTATATACATCCTCGGGTGGGTATAATTACACGTATCTTCCTTATTGTTCAATAAAAAGCATTTAAATGAGAACGGTGGCCATTTTACCTCGTACTTATAATGTAATCAGGGTGCAATACACCTACCAACCGATAGGGGCGAGTACCCGGGTAGTGGCCAAAACATTGATAAACTGGCCACCGATATGATTCAAATGCTTTTTATTGAACAATAAGGAAGATCCGGGTACTTTTACCCACCCGGGCAGAAATGTAACATCCGTGGCTCTGGGATGAGCACTTTATATTTGAAATCTGAACATTTATGTAGATGTAATGGAATAAAATGGGGCAAGTGTAAAACAATGAATGGTTGAGTTTCAGGGCTATGCTTTTCTTTGAAGATTGATTGAAATATGTATTATAACAGTTTGCAGAATTACAGTAGGCTACATTTCAAGCACAAACTCAATACAAAGACTTAGGCGAGTAAATCTATGAAAAAAAGCACCTTACCCCCAAAAAATTGCAACAAAAGTTTTCTCAACAGTTTTTTGTAGTATTAGGTGTCCCTAATAACATACTAAAAGTTTACCAAAGTTTGACCACCCGAAAGGTGTTATTTTCAAGATGGCGTCCAATATCGCCTAAAAACCATTAAAATAGCCTTCATTATTCATCCTAGACAAGTACTTTTTGTGTCTAACCCTATGTTTTTGGGGTATAGGAGTCCATTGAACTTGTCCAAATTGCAGAGATACAATTAGATAATTGTGAAATCCAATATTGTGTTTGTGACTGTTAAAACCCTCTGAAATAGTCACCAGTTCCAAGTTAACTAAACTAAATATTTAATACATGTCTGAATATTTATATATTTTTTGGAATAAGGTTTCAAGATATCCTCAAAACACAACAAAACTAATAGTCACAATTTTCAGTAATTCAGAAGGTTGTGGCAGAGAATATTGTCAGTTGATAGATCCTACATGATTGCAATATTGAAACGTTTTGGATAGCTCGGTGGATAAACTTTGGCTCAAACTACTGTAAATAATTCATCATTATACACCCCACCCAAAACTAATTTCTTGCATTATAGAGTGTCGCCTTTCATGACGACGCCAGGCCCAGGAAATAATTCCCAATGCATTTTTCCCATAGACATTTCCGAAACTTATTTATTGAAAGACCTTATAAGCGTCGTACAAAGCCAACTCTTGTCGTGACAAATCATGACAACAAACACAATATTTTGGACCAAACAAATAATTACAAAGAATAAAAAGTGTTGTAACCTGCCATTTTTTCTACTTTCTAATTCTTTGTTTGGCCCGAAATATTGTGTGTGTTGTCATGATTTGTCACGACAAGAGTTGGCTTCGTACGACGCTTAAAAGGTCTTTAAATGAATATGGGACAAATGCATTGTGATTCATTTCCTGGGCCACTCGTTGTTCTGAAAGGGGGAGGGACTGCGACGCTCTATAGAGAGCTGCATATATGGACTACAGAGACAGACAGGTTTAACCCATTTAGGCCTGACGTCTAAATAAATAAAAAAGTCTTCTGAACGAATATATGTTCAATTTTCAAAGATCTGTGCCGCATTTTCACGATTTTTCAAAGATAGCAGACCTACAAGCTGCTATGAGCTTGTAGATCTGCTATTCTTCAATAGCTAAAGTAAAAGCTTAAAACACCAAAAGGGGTTCCCGCCCAAAATGGGTTTAAAATGGGGTGCCATGACAATGGATATAAAGCGTATTGCATATTGGGGCGGGGTATGCATTCCCGACTTACATTGTTCCCAACTTGCATCGTTCCCAAGTAGGCCGGTGGCCGACGGGCACAGGTCTTTAGTAAATGATGATGATGATGATGTAATCACACAGGCAGGACAGGGGAGGCTGCTTCTGCTTCTCAGCGTGCTCTGGAGCAGTGTGTCGTGGAGTCCCCTGTCTCTGCAGAAAATAGAGCCCTGGCTTCGTGACGAAGATTCGTGGCTTGAATCTACCGTGGCATACTATGATGTCTTCATGCGCCCAGCTGAGGGGCCCCTGCCTAGCTGAGGGGCCCCCGCCCAGCTCCCTGCCTAGCTGAGGGGGCCCCTGCCTAGCTGAGGGGCCCCCGCCCAGCTGAGGGGCCCCCGCCTGTGTGCAACGGACCGCTACACATAAATACTTTAAGAAATGCCTATGAGGAAAATGAACGGCGATTTCTTTTCCAGGTCTTTCGAGGGGGCGGGACTGCGACGCTCTATTATAGCCTACAGAATATTCTGTCTGTCTGTCTGTCTGTCTGTCTGTGCGTGCCGTAAACATGGAGTGCTGTCACTGTGTGGGGACTGGGGAGTTATATCAGTGCGCTCATGCAGCGCTGTGCCTCCATGCCCAAAAGAACAGTGTGTGGTGGCTGCGTGCGTAGAGAGAGAGAGAAAGAGAGAGAGAGGGGGGGGGGGGGGGGGGTCCCAGACGGCACGACACATGCACATTATGAGTGTAATTTTATCACCATAGATTTCACTGTGTAGGCTATTATGGAACACATTGATAAAGGTCCCCCCTGCTGCTGCGTTTCCAATTGCTGCGAATGACAGTGTGAAGGCAAACCGCAGCCAATTAAATATGCAAGAATCCCAATTTCCCCGCCCATACGCATTCGAGTCTACCGAAGTATTAGGTGAGAATGTGACCTTAGAGTATCCTCCCGTCCATGCTCGGGTTGCTCTCGGAACCCAAGACCTGACTGTCAAGGTGAGCGATGGTGTTGGAGGGAGGAGCCACTAAGGAAGATGGATGGACTGTTCACATCAGGGGGGCAGTCAGACAGATATTTAACCAGGGGGGCAGTCAGACAGATATTTAACCAGGGGGGCAGTCAGACAGATATTTAACCAGGGGGGCAGTCAGACAGATATTTAACCAGGGGGGCAGTCAGACAGATATTTAACCAGGGGGGGCAGTCAGACAGATATTTTGTGAAGCCACTAAGGAAATCGGGACTTCCTGAAAGTTCATATAATGGCCTGTTGTGGCGCTGTCATTGGGCCCAAAAAGACCCATAGCTCCATAGAGGTCCATGTATTTGGGTCCAACTTCACCTAGACTGTATTACCTTAAGGGGACTAACTTTAATAACTTGAATTAATCCTTTTACAACAACACTGTCTGTGTCTTTATCCTCCCATTCTTTTTTAAGGTCCATCAAAGCTTTGATCTCACTGTTATCCTTCCATCCTTGTTTCCGCTGTTCATATTTGACCTGCCTGTACAAAGAAGTGTCTTTGCCAACTCCGCTACGATTTCCAGCTATTAAAGACCTTGGGTCTGCATTGTTCACTGCCTCAATGTAAGCATTATGTGCAAATCGGTTCGTCATTGATCTACCCAAGTTTGCACGCTCTGTGCTTCTAATGTATCTACCTCTCAATTTGTCCTTTGTGTGATGTATGTTGCCAGTGTAAGCTATATGAAATATGCCGTCTTCGAATGAATAGAGATGTATTTTAAAGGTCATCTCACATGAAGTATGCCGGCAGGCGCCAATGATTGTCAGACATGGCTTGCTTGATTTTCTAACGACAGCGGTAGAAAAGTAGTGATTAACAAAACGGATTATACAGTATGGATTCGATTCCTTGACTTTGCTGGCAAACAGCTCTTGCCATTCATACATCTTAAAATATTTATTTCCTTTGACTCTCCTTTCCTTTGAAGGAGTTTACAGTGTCCCATTCTGAATACTTCAAAGTAAAGGTAGTAGGTTCAATGGCACTGTGTTTGAAGGGTCCTAATGTAGCACTAGATAGTCCCATGACACTCTGAACAGTACCAGCATCTAGACTCAGAGTCTGTACAGACTGATTATGTACAGTGCTCTCATTAAATGCATACGAGTGATCTATTTCTACACCATCTAGACTCAGAGTCTGTACAGACTGATTATGTACAGTGCTATACGAGTGATCTATTTCTACAGCATCTAGACTCTGAGTCTGTACAGACTGATTATGTACAGTGCTCTCATGAAATGCATACGAGTGATCTATTTCTACAGTAGCGAGTGATTCATCTACGCTGTCTTCCTCATCTCCATCGTGCACAACAACTGACTATAGGCTGCTCATGAACACTGCTAGTTTGATTTAAATGTGATTTATCTACACTATCGCTGTCTTCCTCCTCTCCATGGTGCACAACAACAACTGGCTTTATAGGCTGCACATGAACACTGCTATTCTTTTCAGTATATAAAATCCCCTGTGTCAATGGTTCATGATTGCAAGTGGTGGATAAACACGCATAATTGAGTTTGTCAAAGTCTCGACTAGGTGAAACTCCAAGACAGTCCATATGGAACCAGGCTCCACAGAGGTCACATGCAATCATAGCTTTATTTCGGTCATTTGGCGCTTGGCAAAGATGTCCAGATAGTTGCCTCGCGGAGCCGTCTTTTGTCCAGTGTCCATTCTGGGTCCGGAAACCGTACTTTTTTGAGCATTGACCCCAGTAGAAGGTCTGCTGCTGTGAATATTACACCTCTCCTGCTTAGCGGAGAGTGGTGTGTGGTAGAGGACATCTCCCCGAACGCGTGGGTATGTCCAGATAGTTGCCTTGCGGAGCCGTCTTTTGTCCAGTGTCCATTCTGGGTCCGGAAACGGTACTTTTGTGAGCATTGACCCCAGTAGAAGGTCTGCTGCTGTGAATTTTACACCTCTCCCGCTTAGCGGAGAGTGGGGTGTGGTAGAGGACATCTCCCCGAACGCGTGGGTATGTCCAGATAGTTGCCTCGCGGAGGCCTCTTTGTCCAGTGTCCATTATGGGTCCGGAAACCGTACTTTTTTGAGCATTGACCTCAGTAGAAGGTCTGCAGCTGTGAATTTTACACCTCTCCCGCTTAGCGGAGAGTGAGGTGTGGAACAGGACATCTCCCCGAACGCGTGGGTATGTCCAGATAGTTGCCTCGCGGAGCCGTCTTTTGTCCAGTGTCCATTCTGGGTCCGGAAACGGTACTTTTGTGAGCATTGACCTCAGTAGAAGGTCTGCAGCTGTGAATTTTACACCTCTCCCGCTTAGCGGAGAGTGAGGTGTGGTACAGGACATCTCCCCGAACGCGTGGGTATGTCCAGATAGTTGCCTCGCGGAGCCGTCTTTTGTCCAGTGTCCATTCTGGGTCCGGAAACGGTACTTTTGTGAGCATTGACCCCAGTAGAAGGCCTGCTGCTGTGAATTTTAGACCTCTCCCGCTTAGCGGAGAGTGGGGTGTGGTACAGGACATCTCCCCGAACGCGTAGGTATGTCCAGATAGTTGCCTCGCGGAGGCCTCTTTGTCCAGTGTCCATTCTGGGTCCGGAAACGGTACTTTTTTGAGCATTGACCACAGTAGAAGGTCTGCTGCTGTGAATTTTTCACCTCTCCCGCTTAGCGGAGAGTGGGGTGTGGTAGAGGACATCTCCCCGAACGCGTGGGTATGTCCAGATAGTTGCCTCGCGGAGCCGTCTTTTGTCCAGTGTCCACTTTATAAAGTCCATGCACTCCAGTGAATAGCATTTATCCATTTAGATAACTTTTTTATGTTATTTAATTACTTATTTTTACACAGAAACATAATGTGTGTCTTTACAATAACTGTAATGTAATAATAATACTAATAATGTAATGTAATAATTATTTAATTAACGAATTAAATAACCTTATTTTATTCTGAAGGCAACCGGATGTCTTAAATTAGCTAGCTCTCAGACAGGAAGTTCTAAATTAGCTCATCAGACGGAGCCATCATAACACAGGAACTCAGAGAAACGAGAGGAGAAGAACAGAGTCATTTGGCAGTGAAATTCAGAACAGCGCCACAGCCCATCGACACCCACTCTGTGGCCAGACGCGCAATAGCATCGGTACCGAAGTTTAGGACAGCGCCGCGGGCCCGTCCGCACCCACGTTGCGGCCGGAAGCGGTACTGCGCCCCTAGTGAAGGGAGAGTGGTTTAGGGCAGTGTCTCTCAACCTTTTTGGACGTCATATGGACGTCTTTTTTGCAACGGACTGTGGATACTCCTCGTATCCTGAGTTTGATTGTCAGGTCGTATCGACGACGTTGTACGGACGTCGTATGGACGTCTGGCTGGAACGGCGACTAGGTGTGTTTACAGAGAGAGAGAGAGAGAGAGTCTGTTTGACGTCGTATGGACGTCCCGTTGGTTATGTGCTCAGGACGTCGTACGTTTTGGGGTTGGTGTTTACAGAGACGTCTGTTTGACGTCGTATGGACGTCCCTGACTCCCTGTTGGTTATGTGCTCAGTGAGGCAGAGATATCTGTTGGAAAGATAAGTCTTTATGCAACTTGAATTGTAGATTTTTGTTTTTTATTGAAAATGAAAGTGTGTGATCAAAAAGCAGGCACAGGTGGTGACATAATTAACATAGGCCTGGAAAGTTAAATCAAGACCAATATACAACAGTTATAAATAATTACGGTATTTGTTGATTATTTATCATACACTGACTGAAAGTGAGGACTGGTGGGATTTGAACATGGAACCTGTCATGAGTGTTATTAATCCACTATACACTATTCTATCTCATAGGCTCGCCTCTCACAGGCTCATTAAAAAAGCCTTTTCCAAAGAACACTGAATTATAGGAGGAGTTTGAACTTGGAATACCCAGTTCAAATATGATTATTGTTGTGTTTTTTTTTTGGGGGGGGGGGTCCCCAGTTCAAATATTATTTTGGGGGGTCCCGACTCCCCAGTTCAACATTTTGGGGGGTCACTGCCTGAAAAGGCTGAGAACCATAATTTCTTTATGTTTGAATAATAAATACACATCACAACATGATTATACAATATACATGCTGAAGTTTTTTTTTTTTCGATTGAAATATTTATTAACAGTTTGCAGAATTACAGTACATTTCAAGCACAAACTCAATACAAAGGGATTCAGATTTTACGGGGGCCAGTTTCGAATTGCAGCCGTCCGTAGGTGCCCTTTCAGAGCGGTTTTGAAGGAGTCAAGGGGATTTACATGTCTTAATGACTGTTGGTAGGGTGTTCCACATTTTGGTGGCATAGGAGCGAAAATAATTTAGTCCCTTGTTTGTGCCGAATCTGGGTTGTACATGGTTTGTTGCACTCCCTCTGGTGTTGTGGGTGTGGACTTCGTTTACATTAAGGAAGTATTTAGACAGGTACATGGGTATCTTGGTGGTGTATCGAATCTTGTGGACCAGACCCATTGCAAGATGCTGTACTCTGTCGTTGACCCTAAGGCTTAGGGTGAGGCCAAGTAGGAGCCTGACCAGTTTGTTTTGGGAGGTCTGGAGCCTTGCTTTAAGGGCCTTTGAGGTGCTGTGGTACCAAGAGGTGCATGCATAGTCAAAGAAACCTTGTACTTAAAGTTGCAATGGTCAAGTTCGCCCTCTTGTGGTGTAAATTAATATTATGTTAGCTCTGGACTGGTGAAGTGATACTACAATACAGTAGGGCTCCGTCTTAGATCTTCCTGTGTGGGAGCTAGCAAATATAAGACATCCGGTTGAATTCAGAATAAAAGTGTAGTTAATTAAATAATTATTACATTACATTATTAGTATTACTAGTCCTTACCCGTTCTGATATATTTCAACTTGTATAATATATTTGTGTGTGTGTGTGTGTGTGTGTGTGTGGTTTTTTATGAATAAAAACAGCAGTATAACATTAAAGTATTCTTCCAAATGCATGGTAGGGAAACGTTTTCATGGCAAGATGAGCAAGGACCGCAGCATTTACACTTATTAGCCCACAGAGCCCCATTTGAAAAGTATCAAGGACCCCCAGTTTGACATGCAGCTATATATGGACAGTCGCACAGATCCAATTTGCAGGTGGATTTGCGTCCAAAACGGTCTCAATTGTGAGCTTTGGCTTGAGAGAACTCATGGCTTTTGCAACCTGTGATGTTGTGAGCTTGTAGATTAGCTGTTTTCACCAGAGCGTGCGCTGTAGCCACTTCACGCTGTGTGTGTGTGGCTTATGTTCAAGACAGTTGTATCTCGTGTTGTGTTTATAGCTAACTGAAAAGTGAAAACGGCCACGCGATGACGCACGCGCACACATACGAACGTGCGCACTCACAGCTTAAGTAGTTTACACACACACACATGCTCACAGCGAAAGTAGTCTGCACACACACACACACAACCTCCGTGTTGGCTGGGGGCGGTGTGAAAAAGGGTATAGGTGCGTGGAAGAATGCGCTAGGGTCCTTGAGGCTGTTCTTCGTGGCATGTTGTTTGTTGTATGTAGTAATTGTGTCGATGCGTAAGGGGGTTGGAAATATCCCGATCGCTCGCCCGCTGTCTATTGCGAGCAAAATTGACAGCGGGCGAAACAACTGAAGTTAGGCGGAAGCGAGCAAAATTGACAGCAGGCGAAACAACTCAAGTTACGCAGAAAACTGTGTCCCAGTATTAATCAGTGACCGTCCCAAAATGCAATTCACTGGGAGCGATTGGTGCAGGCAATGAGGAGATAATGCGGTCGGGGACACACACACACACACACACACACACACACACACACACACACACACACACACACACACACACACACACACACACACAGACAGACATTCGGTCAATTATAGTATGATGATGATGATGATGATGATATGATGATGATATGATGATGATTATTATTATTAGTAGTAGTAGTATTATTGTTATTGTAAAGACACACATTATGTTTCTGTGTAAACATAAGTAATTAAATAACGTTAAAAAAAGTTATCTAAATGGATAAATGCTATTCACTGGAGTGCATGGACTTTATAAAGTGGACGCTGGACAAAAATCCCTGCTATGTTTCGACTGTGTGACACACAACGCAGGCACACAGCCGCGGACCGAGGAAGCTGACGCCCGATGTCATTCCGGCTTTTTAGACAGCCGGTGGACGGAAAAGAAGCTCCACCTCCGCGGCTGACTGACCCGACGGACAGATTCCCGGAAACGCTCTCCTCCTCGTCAGTCAGCCGCGGGGGTGGAGCTTCTTTTCCATCCACCGGCTGTCTAAAAAGCCGGAATGGCATCGGGCGTCAGCTTCCTCTGTCCGTGGCTGTGCGCGAAGGTGTGCTTGCGCTGTGCAGCCGTACATGGCGTGGTGGCATTCTCCGACTTTATATATGTGACGGTTGTGTACCCGTCCCGTCATGAAAGACACACACAGAGGGGCACTGGGTTGGATGTTGAGGCTCTTTACTGAAGTAGCTCTGCAAATGAGTGGTTTCAGACACAGAACATAATGGTTTAGCTCCTCCGCTGATATTGATGTCACAGCAGAGAGCTAGTCAGACTGTGTATAGTACAGAACATCTTAATAATACTTTACATTTTAGAGCAGCTCCAGACAAGACACACTTACCACAGCAGAGAGCTAGTCAGACTGTGGGGAACTTCCGTTTCCGGTCACCTTTATAGACTACCAGTAGGGGGCGCTAAACAACCACTCACGCAGGAGGATAAACTATACACACATATCTTAGCAGGAATTTCACTACAATAACCAGAGTATTTCTTATACCCGTTACATACACCCCTCTGAAATTCTGCTAAATATAGGAAGTGCAACTCTTGAGACAAAAAAAAACAAAAACAAAAAGTGCGTATACTGAGTGCATCACTAGGAACAAATGTGTATATGTCAGTTAAAAAACTCTCCCCAAAGGAGTATGTAAAGAAAGAAGGCGATCAAACCCCTAACTAAACACAGACTCAAAGATGCCAATTACACCTCTGAATTGTAAACACTGTTCCTGTAGCTTCAAGTGTACCAACTAAACACTTCTGTGGTTAATACTATCATAACCCTGTTACTCAAACTGAAAACGCATGGAACTAAACCAGGGAACTAACTGATACTGTGGACATAGAATCTTCATCTACTGCCTGGTTATTCATCTCACAGACTACACGATTGGGGGGCCTGATGGACCTACGATCCCTGAGAACACGATGGCTAGGCCTTGTGTAAACTTCCTGAGGTAGGGAGCCCGGAACGCAAGTGCCTGAACTACCTGGAATGGCTGTCTCAGGGGTGTCGTTGTCTGGGGATTCAATGTCCGGGGGATTGTCAACAGGAGGGGCTAAGTCTGTGGGGGCATCGTCAGGAGGGGACATGTCTGAACAGACAGTGTTGGAAGGGGCCACGTCCGTGTCTGCAGGAAACATGTCTTCAGGGCAGTGTGGTGGGTCTTCCACACTGTCGACTGTCGAGTGGGCAACATCTTGGTCAGGGTGACTGGCTTGACTAGATGTGTCGACTGTGAGAGAGTCAGACTGGGAAACATCAGATCCCTGGTCAAGTGAGTCTCCGTCCTCTTCTGAATGGACTCCCTCACTACCGGCCTGCATCAGCCAGTTGACTGTACGCACATCACTGTCTTCCATCACATCAGGTACTTCAGGGCATAGATCACTTCCATGTGCAGCAGCATCACTGTGTGCAGATCCAAGGTCCTCATCTCTCTCACAGGGCAAGAAGCTAACAGAGAGTAACAGATTCCTGTGGACGACTCTCTCTCTGCCCGTCAGGGTATCCTTGACTCTGTAGACATTGATATCAGGCTTGACTGACATGACCTCATATGGAGTTGACTCCCACTTGTCTGCAACCTTGCGCTTCCCTGGCACGCCTCTGTTGGCAATCAGCACTCTGTCTCCAACGACGAGGGGCGAGCCCTTGACTCTGCGGTTGTACAGGTTGGCGTGGCGAGTCTGCTCCCTGAGACTGTTCTTCTGCACAATCTGAGCAGCCTCACGTAGATCTTTCTTCAGGTGGGACACAAAGTCTGAGTGACTGACAACAGTGTCATCGGTGAGGGCATGCTGAAACATGACGTCGACAGGGAGACGAGGAATCCTTCCAAACACAAGATAGAAGGGTGCAAACCCTGTCGTCTCATGCTCTGTGCAGTTGTAGCAGAAGGTGAGCAGTTGCAGCATTTGTGGCCACCTTGCTTTGGGCTGAGGGGGAAGGGACCTGATCATACCTCCCAGCGTCCTGTTAAATCGCTCTGTGACACCATTCCCCATGGGGTGATACGGAGTCGTATGGGATTTCTGTACCCCGGCCATCTCTAGAAGCTCCTTAATCAGCTTGCTCTCAAAGTTGGCTCCCTGGTCAGAATGGAGACGACGAGGAAAACCATAAATGAGAAAGAAGTCATTCCAGAGACGACGAGCGACTTGCTTGGCAGTCTGATTCCTGCACGGGAAGGCGTGTGCCATTTTGGAGAAATGATCAGTCACAACTAGAACATCGACAGACTTGTTCCCTTGCTCAGCAGACCAAAAGTCTATGCAGACTAACTCCATTGGCTCAGAGGTGACTATGTTCTTGAGTGGCGCACGGCTGTGTGGCTCAGGCGTCTTCCCTACTATGCAGCGCTGACAGGAGCGAACATAGTTCACAACGTCACGTTCCATGCCATTCCAGAAGAACCTTTGCCTCACCAGAGACAAGGTACGGTGTTGGCCTTGGTGACCCGCTGTGTCATGGAGACCATGGAGGACTTTCTGTTTCAATGAGTCAGGCACTATGAACTGGAAGATCTTCTTGTTCAAGTGGGGATCTTTCTTTGTCTTGTACAGCATGCCATTCTGTATGGTGAGTCTACTCCAATGCTTCAGCAACTTAATCACACTTTGTGACTCAACAGCTCTCTCACGCTTGGTAGGTCTCTTATGTCTCTGTACAAAGTACATGGCTCTGCTTATTGTGCTGTCAGCCTCCTGCTGAGTGACAAGCTGGCTCTGTGGGAGTGCAGTGGACTGGTCTTCCTTCTGCAGAAGATTGGGGCTAGCACCGGTTCCCATCACATGACTCACACCTCCGGTGGACTGAGCATTGAGGATGGCAGCGATGTCCTCTGAAGCGACCGAGCCTCTTGCGAACGGCGGAACTGCCTCTTGCACAGGCTCGTTCGATGCTTCACCAACGTCGTCCACAACAGCCTGACAGTTGTTGGACACTCTGAAGACGTCTTGTACGAGTCTGTCGTTCACACCGTTGACCTGGTCCAACAGCGAGGCATAATGCTCGTTCACAAGGCGATGACCCACACAGGACTGGACAAACGGCTCACGGCTCAAGGCGTCGGCTACGATGTTCTTTGGGCCGGGGATGTACTTCAAGTCAAAGTCGTATGCAGCGAGCTTCGCCACCCATCGCTGTTCACACGCATCAAGTCTGGGTTTGGTCAGAATGTATGTCAAGGGGTTATTGTCAGTCCATATGGTGAAGTGTCTGCCTTTCAACCAATGGCTGAACTTGTCACATACTGCCCATTTCAAGGCAAGGAATTCAAGCCGGTGTGCAGGGTAGTTCAGCTGGGAGCGTGAGAGGGTTCTACTCGCAAAGGCGACTGGTCTGGCTACTTTTCCACCAGGCGGCAGTTGCGACAGGACAGCTCCAATCCCATCAAAGGACGCGTCGACGGCTAGAATGAACGGGGCATTGAAATCTGGGTGGGCTAGAGTGACACTTGTCATGAGGTCGTGCTTCAGTGTCTCAAAAGCGTTCTGACATGCGTCGGTCCAATCAGCAGGCGTCAGCTTCACATGACCTCCTTTCTTGACAGGTTTGCGACCTCTCTTGTGCTTGTGCTGAGCACCAGGTTCAGCTGTGAGCTTGAACAGCGGTTTCGCCTTCGCAGAACATGCTTCGATGAAACTTTGATAGTACATCACCATGCCTAGATACGATCTGATTTTACTAGGGCAAGGTGTTCTCCCATCGGGCTCCATGAGGTCGGAGACTTGGACGTCATTTATGGCTCTCACTTTCCCAGGGTCTGTCCGAACACCATCTTCACTGATGACATGCCCAAGAAACTTCACGGTCCTTCTGAAGAAGAAGCACTTCTTGGGAGCGAGTTTAAGGTTGTGCTCTTTGAGGCGGGCAAACACCATCTGCAGGCGTCGGAGTGCAGCTTCCTCTGTAGGCGCAAAGACCATCAAATCATCTAGGTAACACAATAGACTTGTGAAATTCTCATCACCAAATATGGACATCATCATCCTCATGAACGTGGCTGGACTGTTACATAGGCCTTGAGGGAGACGGTTGTATTCATGAAGTCCAAAGGGCGATGAGAATGCTGTATACTTCTTGTCGTCAGGGTGCATGGGGACATTATAAAAGCCTGATGTCAGGTCCATCGTGGAGAAGAAAGCGTTTCCACCGAGTGCGGCCAGAGCATCGGCTTGATGCGGCAGTGGGTAGGCATCCTTCACAGTTCTTGCGTTAAGCCACCTGAAGTCAGTGCAGACTCTGAGGTCTCCATTCGGTTTCCATACCAGAACGAGTGCAGATGCATACTCGCTGTTAGACTTCTGAATAATGCCTCTCTCTTCCATGTCATTCAGTGTCGTCCTCAGTTTCTCATACTGGCTCGGTGGTATGCGTCTGTAGGGTAGACGGAACGGCTTGTCGTCGACAAGGTGGATGCGATGCACAAACTCCTTAGCCTCTCCACAGTCCATCTTGTGTCGGGAGAAGATTGACTCATACTGCTCGATGATGTTAAGGAGCTTGTCTTTCCACTGCAGCGACACTTCACATGACTTCAGGTCAATGTCTTGCAGACCCAGAGCCTCCAGTGCACGCACCATGTCCTCTTCTGACCTCGGCTGCACGTCTTCGCTCTGCACACTCTGCACATTACACTTGACCTCGTCTGCTTTTGGCAGGTCTTCAACTGCAATACAGGGAGAAACATCTGCTATCTTGGCGTTCCTTCTCAGCACCACAGCTCGGTCTGTAGGGTTGATGATTTAACAGGCACCCATCGATCTCCCCAAAGAGGAGTGACAACTCTCCCAACAAGGATCTGTTTGGGTCTGGCTTTAGACTGCGTTGGCTCAACGATCACTGTACTTCCTGCCGACATCACTGCTGACTCAGGTAACTTGCCCCAGACAAGGTGCTCACTCTGTGGTTTCAGTGTCACACAACTCTTGACTTTCACTGTCCCCACCTTATCCGGAATGCAATCACCTCTCCATCGCTCTGTGTTGGAAATCAGTGACAGGAATTGGCAGTGGTCATCAGTCTGACCATTGTTGGGCGAGGAAACTAGTTTCCAGTAGCCATCAGTGCTCTTTAGTTGGGTTAGAATGTGCTTGATGGCGTTGCTGCCAAGGATCATCTGTTCTGTCTGGCCTGGAACAACCATCGACGGAATGATCATTCTGCATCCGTAAACTGTGACATCAAGGTCATACATGTCTTTGGGGGAAACGCGGTGTCCACCGCAGCCTATAATGACATAACCATTAGCCGTGTCTCCTATCATGTCAGGGTTTTGCTGTAGCAGGGACTCAACAGAGGACTCACTTATTGTACAGGCCATCGATCCGCTGTCTAACAGTGCTTTGAGAGTGGGGCCATTCTTCACAGACACAGGCGTGTAGAACAGGCTGTCAGTCTCTGCTATTCTCTGGGATCCCTGAAAGATCAGTTTCTTGGACGGGGGCAATGTACTGCTGTACAACTCATAGAGGGACTCTCTATCTTGCATGTCGGGTGTCTCATTACTGGTGGGAGGCCTACTGGGTTCATCTGCACTGTCCTCCCCTGTGTGCAGACTAGTCAGTTTCCCTGATGCTCCGGGACAGCCCTTTTGGCTGGACAGTCGTTGCGTGAATGGCCTGGAGCATGGCACTTGAAACAAAGTCTATTTTCTCTGCAATGAGAGAAAGCACTGTGATCGTCGTTTTTGCAGATAATGCACGGCTTGTCAGTGAAACCGTCAATCCTGTCTGCACTGTCTGTAGGACGTCTGGGTGGAGCTCGCCTCCTCACTTGTGACTGGTCAGACGCTCCACGCAGCAGAACCTTCTCCAACATGGACATCACGTCTGCTAGGGGGACATACTGTGGGCTCTGTGCCTGAGGTGGCTCCTGACTGCTGTGGGTAGGGACTGGGCTATGGCTCACCTCTGCTCTGTGCACGGCAATGTCCACCTTCTTCACAGGATGCACTGGGGAAGTTGCTTTGCAGCCCATTTCAGCGTGATATTCGTTCAGCACCTCCAGGACTTCACACGCTGACCACCTGTCGATAGTTTTGGATCTGAAAGTCAGGGCTAGGTCTTTACAGGGACAGTTCCTAATAAACATGCGAGTCACCTCCACTTCAGGGTTGTCAAGTGTTTTGCCCTGCTCTCTCAGGCAGTCAGTGGCGAGGTCAGCTGCTCTGTTTAGTCTCAGCCAGTAGTCATAGGGGTCTTCCTGGTCTTTGGGCAAAGTCGAGTAAAAGTCAGCTAAAGGGACAGCAGAGTACCTAGTAGAACTAAAGTGCTTTCTGAGGAGAACATAAATCATGTCAGGGTGAGCAGTAATGTCAATGTTGCTATTTCTAATACCAAACCTAACCACATCCTTAGCCTTTCCCCTCAAATGCATAAGGATTTCCTCAGCCTGCTCTGCAACCCTAACATTGCTCTTCTTTATGAATGTTCTCATCTGATCTTCCCAGTCATGCACTGTGACTGAGCCTGACTCATTGCCTACAAAACAAGGCGGTTCCTTAACCTTTCTCTGTGTGACAACCTGGACCTGAGATAAATCAGACACATGACTGGACTGACTCAATGTGCTCGCTACATGTTGCGTGGCTGTAGAACTGGGAGCCACTGTGTTGTGAGGCTGTATGCGTGACATGATGCTGTCACCTAACTGACGTCCTATCTCCTGGATAACAGTCCTCATCTGGTCACTTACACACTCAGAACTGGTACTAGTAGGATGTGGCGTAGATGTGACATGAGGTGTAGGTGTGCTGGTGTGATGGTCAGCTGCATCACGGACCCTGACACTAGAAACTGCCTCTAATGAGGGCATAACACCACCTGGAGTAGGACTATCAACAGAAAAGGGAATAGGAGCACGTATACCCCTGCCTCTACCAACACTAATGGGTGTGCCAAACCGAAGGTGGTTACTCTGAGTAAACATTGTTCAAAATTGTTTGACACAATTATGGATGTTCAAAATCCAATACAGTATTCCACCATGGAATGTGAAATCATCAATAGAAAAAATGGTAAATAAAATAAAAATGACAAAAACAAATCAGTGGCTTATGTGGCGCGTCACTGGTGTGGGACATAAAGTCCTCTGTGTCACTGTGACACACTGTACAGTGTACAGTAATACTTTTCACTGCAATGCTACCGTGTCAACTGTGAACCCACAAATACTGTGAACTGATGTCTTCATGAAGCAGCAGACAGGACGGTCACCGGTTCGCTGAACTTGATTGAAGTCACGGGTCACGGCACCAATGTGACGGTTGTGTACCCGTCCCGTCATGAAAGACACACACAGAGGGGCACTGGGTTGGATGTTGAGGCTCTTTACTGAAGTAGCTCTGCAAATGAGTGGTTTCAGACACAGAACATAATGGTTTAGCTCCTCCGCTGATATTGATGTCACAGCAGAGAGCTAGTCAGACTGTGTATAGTACAGAACATCTTAATAATACTTTACATTTTAGAGCAGCTCCAGACAAGACACACTTACCACAGCAGAGAGCTAGTCAGACTGTGGGGAACTTCCGTTTCCGGTCACCTTTATAGACTACCAGTAGGGGGCGCTAAACAACCACTCACGCAGGAGGATAAACTATACACACATATCTTAGCAGGAATTTCACTACAATAACCAGAGTATTTCTTATACCCGTTACATATAACAACTCAGCCATAAAACTAGGATAGAAGAAGAAGGAGAAGAAGACACGCAACGTGTCCAGTGTCCACTCTGGTCTGGAAACGGCACATTTTTTGGCCTGCCACTCGTAATTTTACACCTCTCCCGCTTAGCGCCGGTGAGTGGGGTGTTGTAGAGGAGGTCTCCCTCCCTGGACGCGTGCGTATGTCACAACAGCTGCCCCGAAGAGCCGTCTTGTGTCCAACGTCCTCTTTAATGCACTCCAGTCAGTAAGCAAAGCAAAGCAAAGTTACCATGTTTACCCAGGGTAACCCAGGGGTTCAATGCCTTGCTCAAGGGCACTTCAGCGGTGGTAATTTTAACGTGCCGGTCCGGGGATACAAACTAGCGACCTTCCGGTATCAAGACCGCTCTGCAAAAACCGTTCGGCCACCGCTGCCCGCTGTGAACAGCATTTATCATTTTTAGATAATTTGTTAATATTATGAAAATGTTATGTCATAAATAAATGTATCGTTTTTGTTTACTTTAGCAGGTACTTTTATTCTGAAGAGCTCGGCCACGGCCCAGCGGAAGTCTTATATTTGCTGGTTTATATTTGCTGCCTTGACGTTGACTGCCGTTTCAGGCCCGCCTCCATGTTTCTTCCGTAATGTTAATTCTAATGTTTGCTAATGCTAATGCTGCACAACTAGACCTCTCGTCTCGTCTGCGTTTTTGTTTATGTTGCGCAACCCTGGTGATTATTAATTTATCTGCACTAAGCTGTGACAATCGGGTGAGTCAAAGCCGTGTTTATTATTATTGTTCATTGGTTAATAATGTTTGTATTTTATTGAGCTGCTCCCCGGCGTTAGCCACCGTTAGCATGCTAACGTATTTACAACGATGCATTCGGCTAGCTATGCTGCATAGCTTGCCATGGGCACACTTTGGATTGCCATGGGCACACTTCCCATACATTGCCCCTGCTTTGACGTATAGCAAATGTCTGCTTGCTTTTTAGTCTACTAGCAATTTCCGTTGCTTAGTCTTTATTTATTAGTCCTTATTGGTCGCGTTCCTGTTCTCCCTTTGAGGTTCTTCGGTAGTGGGTACTGTATTTATGAGCATTGTATGTCTGTCCTGTTTTTGAGTGGTGCAACCACTCCTACAACCAGCTTGCAATGTCCTCGTACGTGTTTGTGTGTCTGTGTGTCTGTGTGTCTGTCTGTCTTGTACTTGTTTGTGTGTCTGTGTGAGCATGAGTATGTGACTTAAAAATAGCAGTAGGGGGCGCCAGAAACAGTGAGAGGGGTAGTGACTCTAATGAGAGAGAGTGAGAGAGGTAGTGACTCTAATAGAGAGAGAGGGGGGGGGGGGAATTGCACCACTCAGTTCACACGTGTGTGATTTTTTTGTTACTGGCAGAGCTGTGTCACTTATTTTGCCTCTGCTCTTGGCCAGTTCACACTTGTAAAAGAGACTTGACACTTCAGTCTCAATGTGGTTTTTACTGGTTAAATAAAAATAAATAAAAAAGCTAGCTGCTAGCAGTGATGAATCAACCCTCTATGTGTGATGTGATGTGATGTTGGTGGACCAAATAAAGGCTTAATGTCTCACTTCACCATCAGCTCTCAAAACAGCGGACACATTTGTATGGACCCCTTAATTATTTCTTTGTTAACTTTGTTTTTATTTTAATTAAAATTTCAAAACATTTTCATAAAAACACCCCCCCCCCCCCCAAAAAAAACATCAAAAATAAATAATGAATTATTACCAAACAAAGATGTTTCGAAGTAATTTCTTGAACAAATAAAATAAAAATCTAAGTAAATTAGAAAACATGTTTCGGAGGTAAACAACGTGGCGCTGCGTTGTGGTCTTGTAGATCGGCTATGTTCACTAATTTAGGCCCCAGGGGAATGTCTTATATCTCTATTGCGTCAAGGGCTAAAAAGTTTGGGAACCATTGATTTAAACTACATTGACATTTTCATGTCAGTGGCCCCAATTTGGTATTTGTCCACATACCCCTAGGCGTACAAGATTTGTGTTGTTTTGTTCAAGATTTATTTTGAAATGAGCAGATCTACAAGCTCACAACACGTTGCATCGCGGCACTTTGTGAGCTTGCAGATTTGCTATTTTCACTACACTATTCAGAACTGTCTATGGATAGGTCTGAAAGCCTCAATCAGTTGGCAGTATTTAGAAGAGCAGCAACATGTTAATTACTTAAGAAATGGTGTTTGTCATGATTTGTCAGCAGCCGAGTTGGCTTTATCCGAGGTTTATATTAAAGGTTTTCTAATAAATACTTTCTTAAACGTCGTTTAAGAAAGGGGGTGGGACCGAAGTGCTATTTGTCACATACATTGCTGTATCTGCCAAATGTGTTCTCCACATTTGACCCATCTCTTGGAGCGGTGAGCTGCAGCGGCGCAGCCATAATTTATCCAACCCCCCCCCCCCCTAACCACAAGGCCACTGAGCTGGTAAAAAAAAATGCTGTTGTCTTAATATGAAGCTGCCGGAGAGAAAAGGTCCTTTCAAACATGAATCAATTTAGCGCGCCTATAGTTCATTTTCAATGAGACCTGCGTTTTTGCGTGGAGCAGTCGTGGTGCGACAACGCAAGCGTGTTTACGTGAGCGCGGTCCCGTGAAGTTGTTGCGCATGCTCGTTTCGTGCACACGCCCGCGACTCACCAGACCTGGATTCCGTTTAGCTTTTTTTTCCACGCTTGCGTTGTTGAGCCCCTCTTGAGCAGACCTGGAGGAGACCTGTGTTGATCCAGGCAACAAGGCCTGCGTTCCTCGCTTCACGTTTGAAAGGCCCTAAAGGCAGCAAGCAGTATTGAAGTGTCATCTTTTCAGGGAGTTGTAACATTGTCGGCTCGTTGACCAGATGGAACGAGCTGCATGGATGCATTGTAGTAGTAGTAGTAGTACATCTTTATTTCGGTCCATTTGAAAAAGCAAAAATACATGCATACATTAGAGTCCACTTATACAAGTGTATAGTGTGGGGCTGTGGAGAACATGTTGGCGCCCCCCCATGGCCTGGAGGATCACTCACTGTGATGTCCTATTCCTCTTGAAAAGGTTCACCTACATTACAATGACATGACCAACTAGGAATGCCTGTTTTTCCCCTCTTCACTTCAGTGACTGTATTATGATATAGAGCATGGGGGGGAGGCGGAGAATCACCATTACACCACTGGACTTTTACAAGTGTATAGTGTGGGGCTGTGGAGAACATGTTGGCGCCCCCCCATGGCCTGGAGGATCACTCACTGTGATGTCCTATTCCTCTTGAAAAGGTTCACCTACATTACAATGACATGACCAACTAGGAATGCCTGTTTTTCCCCTCTTCACTTCAGTGACTGTATTATGATATAGATAGAGCATGGGGGGGAGGCGGAGAATCACCATTACACCACTGGACTTTGATAATCTATACTATAGCTCTAGTCTTAATGGAATAATGTGTGCGTGTGTGTGTGTGTGTGTGTGTGTGTGTGTGTGTGTGTGTGTGTGTGTGTGTGTGTGTGTGAAGCAGATGTCTACCAGTCATCTATCCAGTCACGACTCAGCATCCCTGAGTCAAGACCTGAGCTCAGCTGCCCCCTGGTGGACGGCTGCCTGCATGACTCCCACCTACTGCACCGAGTCTGAGACACAGACAGGCTGTGAGTAACACACAGACAGGCTGTGAGTAACACAGTGCCGGTTACAGTCTGAGACACAGACAGGCTGTGAGTAACACAGTGCCGGTTACACGCCTCTCGGCGCCCTGTGCATGTGCAGGAGTCGACATTATTCGGGTTAATGTGTTTTTGCGGTTTATTGGCTTTAAAAAAAATAGGTATTTTGGCACTCAAAGAGTTTTAACAGCAGTGCGTTAAAATGCGAAAAACTAAATATTCTATCTGCAAATGCACCAAGTCTCTGTATGTGTGTAACTCCCCCACAGGGAGTGCAGTGCTCGGTGTCGAGTCGGTCGCACCCACGGTTGTCCAGAACGACCACAAAAGGCCTCTACCCGGGCTCTGGACAGGGCCCCTGCCCTGGCTCCATATATGGAGCTGGCCTGTTCTGACATCACAACACTCCATATTTGGCCATGCCTGACCCAGAACTCCCTATATAGGAATAGAGGGACACAGAGAGACAGATACAGAAATCTCCATATGGGCATAAAAGGGACACAGACAAATGGGTGGAACGGGTACTCTGACACAGGTATTGCATAGCCGGGTTGGGCATGGATCTCCAACTTCCTTCGTTACCGACTCGGTGCTCTAACAGCGCTGCCTCTAAGCGTCGCTACCTGTCACGCAAGACGGCTGCGGGGGGTGTGTTTAGGTGCAAATGCCATGCCTCCATTCCCTTTTGCAGTGGGATTTGAAAGCATTTCATTCCAGCCTAAGCTCTGCTCCGCTTCCTGTCTTATGTTTTCACAGAAATGGCGTGCAACATTGTTTTGTACGGCCCAATGTCTCCCTGCTTGGCACGGACTCAGCATTGAGGATTGGTCCCTCTGTCCCTATGACACACTAGTGTAACATCCAGGTGGTGTTCTTGTACATCATGGTCGTGGGAAGTATTTGTACATCAAGCAGCCTCAAGCTACACAAACAGGATATAGGATCCTGCCATATGGGCCACATGTAAATAAAAAACAAAACATTGAGTTCTCTGTTGACATAACCTCTCTCCTCCTTCTAGGTCTCTCACTCCTTCCTGTGTGTAAAGAGGAGGTTTCCCCTGAACAGCAGGACAGGAGTCCCAGTCTGGTCCAGGTGAAACTAGAACCTCCACAGATTAAAGAGGAACAGCAGGAGGAGTTGCTTCAAAGACCAGAGGAGGCTACAGGGTCATCGTTACTAGCAGTGAAAAGTGAAGATGATGGTGAAAACGGACAGACTCTAGCTCTAGCCAGCACCTCAACTGAACACATGAAAACACAAGCTTATCTAGAGTACTGGGTACGTTCACAACCAACTGGTGATGACCAGCTCCTGTCTTCACACTGTTCTGAATCTGACATCACTGAGGACAGTAATGACTGGCCTTCACACTGTTCTGAATCTGATGTAGAAGTCAGTGATGAGCGGGTGGCCAGTGAACAGCAGTCAGCTTTAAACACACTGAAATCACACAAGAGACAACCTGTGGAAGGACAAAGATTGTCAATGAGAAAAAAGCCGTCCCAGGACCTGAAATCATCAAAACAAACACCATCCACGAGGACTCATACAGGGGAAAAGTCCTTTGCTTGTCCAATTTGTAACAAAAGCTATACCACTAGTGGGAATGTGAAGAAACACATGATGATTCATACAGGTGAAAAGCCCTTTGCTTGCACAGTGTGTAACCAAACCTTTAATCGAGCTGATACTCTGAAAACACACATGAGGACTCATACAGTTGAAAAGCCCTTTTTTTGCACAGTATGTAACCAAAGTTTTAACCGAGCTGGAACTCTGAAAACACACATGAGGAGTCATACAGGTGGAAAAACCTTTGCCTGCACAGTTTGTAGTCAAAGCTTTACCAAATCTGGAAATCTAAAAACACACATGAGGATTCATACAGATGAAAAGCCCTTTGCTTGCACAGTATGTAACCAAAGCTTTAACAGAGTTGATACTCTGAAAACACACCTCAGGATTCATACAGACGAAAAGCCCTTTGCGTGCACCGTTTGTAGTCAAAGCTTTAAACATCCGGGAACTCTGAAAACACACATGATGAGTCATACAGGTGAAAAGCCTGTCGCTTGTACAGGAGCTGGATATCTGAAAGGACAGATGATGATTCATACAGATGAAAAGTCCTTTGCTTGTACAGTCTGTAACAAAAGCTTTACTACAAGTGGAAATATAAAGACCCACATGACGAGTCATACAGGCGAAAGACCCTTTACATGTACAGTTTGTAACAAAAGCTTTAGACAAGCTGGACATCTGAAAGGACACATGATGATTCATACAGATGAAAAGCCCTTTTCTTGTTCCATTTGTAACAAAATCTTTACCACTAGTGGAAATATGAAGACCCACATGATGAGTCATACAGATGAAAAGTCCTTTGCTTGTACAGTCTGTAACAAAAGCTTTAGTCGTGCTGGACATCTGAAAGGACACATGATGATTCATACAGATGAAAAGCCCTTTGCTTGCCACAGTTTGTAGTCAAAGCCTTATCTGTGCTGAAAATCTGAAAGCATACATGATCAAATCAAACTTTATTTATAAAGCATGTTTTAAAACAACCACGGTTGACCAAAGTGCTGTACAGATCAGTGGCAAAACAGAGACAAGCGAGAGAACACAAAATGCAAACAAACACAATCAGAAATTATGACATGATGCAGGGAGCAAATATAAGCAAATAATGATGATTCATTAGACGTGAAAAGTCCTTTGCTTGTACAGTTTGATTACAGCTGAAGCTTTTGTTTGTTACAAAGCCTGAAAATACACATGCAGAGGATTCATGATCATCCTGTATTAAAATTGCCTAATGGGACAACGGTGAAGTCCCTGTAAATACTCCCGTTTTAGGTGATGAGGTGACCACCAAAAACTACAATATGACGTCACACTGCAGTGGTACGCGACTCACCGTTCACTCAACACATCTGTTTTGTTTTTTACCTACCACCGTTTTGGTGATCACCTAAAACTGGAGTATGACATCAGGACTTTAGAACCAGGGGAATGGAGGGGATGAGCGAGTGACGTCAGGACTTCAGGGGAATGGAGGGGATGAGCGAGTGACGTCAGGACTTTAGAACCAGGGGAATGGAGGGGATGAGCGAGTGACGTCAGGACTTCAGGGGAATGGAGGGGATGAGCGAGTGACGTCAGGACTTCAGGGGAATGGAGGGGATGAGCGAGTGACGTCAGGACTTTAGAACCAGGGGAATGGAGGGGATGAGTGAGTGATGTCAGGACTTTAGAACCAGGGGAATGGAGGGGATGAGCGAGTGACGTCAGGACTTTAGAACCAGGGGAATGGAGGGGATGAGTGAGTGACGTCAGGACTTTAGAACCAGGGGAATGGAGGGGATGAGCGAGTGACGTCAGGACTTTAGAACCAGGGGAATGGAGGGGATGAGCGAGTGACGTCAGGACTTTAGAACCAGGGGAATGGAGGGGATGAGCGAGTGACGTCAGGACTTTAGAACCAGGGGAATGGAGGGGATGAGCGAGTGACGTCAGGACTTTAGAACCAGGGGAATGGAGGGGATGAGCGAGTGACGTCAGGACTTTAGAACCAGGGGAATGGAGGGGATGAGCGAGTGACGTCAGGACTTTAGAACCAGGGTAATGGAGGGATGAGCGAGTGACGTCAGGACTTTAGAACCAGGGGAATGGAGGGGATGAGTGAGTGACGTCAGGACTTTAGAACCAGGGGAATGGAGGGGATGAGCGAGTGACGTCATGACTTTAGAACCAGGGGAATGGAGGGGATGAGTGAGTGACGTCAGGACTTTAGAACCAGGGGAATGGAGGGGATGAGCGAGTGACGTCAGGACTTTAGAACCAGGGGAATGGAGGGGATGAGCGAGTGACGTCAGGACTTTAGAACCAGGGGAATGGAGGGGATGAGCGAGTGACGTCAGGACTTTAGAACCAGGGGAATGGAGGGGATGAGTGAGTGACGTCAGGACTTTAGAACCAGGGGAATGGAGGGGATGAGCGAGTGACGTCAGGACTTTAGAACCAGGGGAATGGAGTGGATGAGCGAGTGACGTCAGGACTTTAGAACCAGCGGAATGGAGGGGATGAGTGAGTTACGTCAGGACTTCGGCGCTCTATACTGTACTATACCCTATACTGTACTGTATACAGTACTCTATACTGTACTTTACTGTATACTGTACTATATACTGTATACTGTACTCTATACTGTCTGTAACGAGAAACGAGAAAGTACATTTACTTAAGTACAATTTTGAGGTATGTATTGTACTTGAGTATTTCCAATTTCCAATACTTATTTCTACTCCACTACAAACAATCCACTACATTTATTTGAAAACTTTAGTTACTCGTTACTTTGATTATTATTACAAAAGATACATTGAACACTTGAAGCCCTATAAATACATTTCAGCCATTTGAAAAAGGACGTTTTACTGTACAAGCTCACAATGCGCTGGGGTACTTTAAGTACATTTTAATGCCAATACTTTTGTACGCGAAACGCGTCCGGTGGGTAGGGACCTTTACTCAAGTACATTTTGAATTCTGGACTTTTACTAGTAACGGAGTATATTTCTACATTGCAGTATTGATACTTTTACTTAAGTAAAACAATTGAGTACCTTTTCCACCGGTGCTCTAAGACAGTCTATTTGTCTCAAATGTGCATCAGCATACTGTTGTCTCCATTCATGTCAGTAGCTTTCAGTAGAGTGGGTTCGTGGGTCTTTTGCAAACGGGGAAACTAATAATGACATCATATAGTAAGTTCCACATGTCAGTGGCTCTTACACAATACAATACTCCTGCCAAGTACATTTATTCCTGATCTGTGCAATTTAACACACACACACACACACACACACAGCTTATATATATATATATATATATATATATACCGGTATACAAAAACCTAAAACATTGAGTTATATGAGGTTTCCTCCTGACAGCAACGATATATTCTGAATTTGTCTTTAAATGCCTTTTTATCTAAATCTAAAGCACTTTGAATTGCATTTCATTCTTGTGCTATGCAAATAATGTACCCGTGTCTTGTCTAACCCATTTATTGTATGTGTGCACATATACATGCAGGATCCAGGAAAATGTGCGTGGTGCTATTAATAAATGGAAAGATGTGTCTCTTCTCTCTGGGATTTGGAAACGCAGTGTCCTTTCTGGAAGTGATGGCCAAACAAAATACGGGACTTTCCCGCAGAACCTCAGACGCAAGCATCCAACTCCAAGTGTGTTTCTTTAAATATATATTTGTATTTAGGTTTTTTCCATTTTAAAATACAAGACATGCATGACCACAAACAAAACATAGGAAATAAGACAAGAGACAAAACTAAACGGTAAACAAAACAAGCGGAAACAAAACAGAACAGACAATAAAACAAACTCACCCGAGTCACCCTCACCCTCCCATGCCCCCGGGGGAAACAGAATAAGTTACTGAGTTTGAGTTTCATCCATTAAAGTAATTAAGATTAAATGCTAGCAATAGTGGAAGCAATGTAAAGAAAAGAAAAAACTCCCAAGTGTGTTGATGTGATGAGATTCCTGACCCGATATTTATATTTTATAGAACACGTTTATCACGGCACACCGTCTTTAAGGAAATGGACAGGAAATTATTATTTACATTATTGTTGACATATAATATCATTTTCACTTTTTAGCTATTTTGGAAAGTTTCTGTAAACATTTGCGCCTACAGTATAATGCCATGCCCAAAATAGGGTTATGGTTAAATTGAGCATGTAAGTGAATCGTCCTCCCTTCAGCTGACAACAGTAACATCAGAGGGCCACAAACCTTACAGAAATGGACCGTCTCCAGCAGCAAGCTAGCCTATTCTGTGTGTCTACCAGTGGCGTGCACAGACATTTAGAGGGGCAGGTGCTCAAGTGAAAAAAGGGCACCTTGTGCAGCGCGTGGAACCGGGCCGGTTGCCTTAACCCATTCTGGATGGGAACCCCTTTTGGTGTTTTAACTAAGCATTATGCTATACTTTAGCTATTGAAAAATAGCAGATCTACAAGCTCATAGCGCGCCACCGAGTGGCGCGCTACGAGCTTGTAGGTCTGCTATTTTGGAAAAATCGTAAAAATGCGGCACAAATCTTTGAATATATATTCTTTCAGAAGATTTTTTTGGATCATTGTCACCATGGTCCACTTACTGTACACTGTACAAAAATTGTTTTATTTCCCCCCCCCCAAAAGGGCACATTTGTCCAGAGGGAAAAGGGCAAGGGGTGCTCTAGCACCCCCTAGTGTCTATCTGTGCACGCCACTGGTGTCTACTGTACATTTGAAGCTGGCACTGGCTGCAGATTTTGTTTGCGGAGTCGTTTGAAGAACGGCCACAAACACAGCCAGAGGCTGCAGGCTCTTGGATGTTACCTGGAAAACACATGGGCTCAATAATAACATGGAAAACACAGCAGGCACGGGTTTTGAGGAGATAAATGGACGCAGAGAGGAAGTGAATACATGAATAAATAAGATCAGCATTTGAGGAAAGGGGGAGACCGCTTTAGGATTATCCTTTTTTTAATGTGAACATGCAGGGACCTTTTTGTTCTCTGCTTATAGATCTTGTTTACTTAAGTAGCATTAGCTTAATTAACCAGATAGATAGATGTGTTTCATAGACATACAGCCGTTATATTCCAATTTGCTAAATGGAGCATTGTGAGAGTTCAGGCAGGAACAGCAGTCAGGGTCAGGTGTAGTGTAGATGTAACTGTTGCCACTACAAGTAATATAATTTATATTTCTAAAAGGTCTAAGTTCATAGTTAAGTCACATTGCATTTATTTTGTGTCAAGTTCAGTGATGTAAATAGGCTTTCAATGTAATGAGTCCCGGGATGCAGGGATGGTCTTTTAGATGAGTCCCTGCAGGGACATATGAGTCCCACTTCAACAACGTTAGGAGTCATATTATTTTGCCATTTTTACAAATTGCAGCATTTAACTCCCATTTCATTTTATATGGTTATAATGTGGTTATATTCATGTAGAAAACAGAAGAAGAAATTATTATTATAAGTTTATAACTAAAGCTAGCTAAATAAACTAGAATAAAAAAATAACAGTGCAGTAGTACAGTAGTGCATCCCGTGGATGAGGTCGTTGTTTAATTGCGTCCCTTAACTATAAAATGCGTTTTGGGATGCAAAATGCACCCTATTTTAATCTCTGCAAGTTGTTGTAATGCTTTTATTTTGAAGGGTCAAAGCCACATTCTGTGTCTCGTTTGGTGCGCTCTCATCATCTCATGTCAATTGGTACACAGACGTTTTGTGTATGCAATCAAGCCACAAGCAGCTAGAAGCAGCAAGGTGCAGCAGCTCCGGTTTACACTGGTCACACAAAGAGACTTTATAAGAAAGTTCACAAGAGACTGTCTAACTGTCATAAGAAAGGTTATATTGGGACCTGAAGACTCAAGAGATTCCCTTCTTTGTTTGCACGCAGCCAACGAGGTATTTGTTGTTTGTTTTATGTCTGTATTTACTATTTTACTTGTGTAAAACTGTTTGCATCTACATTTATTTTATGTTTATTGTAACGTGCTTGTTTTATTGTATTGTTTATAGTTTTCACGGTGGGTTTGGAGGTTGAAGATCGCTTTCAAATAAATCAGTAGAGGAAACCACTTGTGTCTGTGCTCGGAGGGAGTTACAGTAGAGTTGTTCCAATAGACTGTATAGAGCGTCGCAGTCCCGCCCCCTTTCAGAACGACGAATGGCCCAGGAAATGATTCTCCTTTAATTTTCTCCATAGGCTTTTCAAAAAGTATTTATTTAAAGACGGTTACGCTGCGGACAAAGCAAACTCGGATCGTGACAAATGATGACAATAATTACAATGCTTTGGGCCGATAAAATAATTAGTAAGAAGAAAAACAAAACAATGGTGTTTCTTCTTTCAAATTATTTGATCGGCACAAAATATTGTGTTTGTTGTCATGATTTGTCACGATCCGAGTTGGCTTTGTCCGCGGCGTAACCGTCTTTATATAAATACTTTTTGAAAAGCCTATGGAGAAAATTAATGGAGAATCATTTCCTGGGCCACTCGTCGTTCTGAAAGGGGGCGGGACTGCGACGCTCTATAGCGGTATCGGAAATGCTGCCGATACTGCAGGTCGGCTGTGTCTCAGGAGGTAGAGCAGCTCGACCAATGATCCCTGGGTCGGCGGTTCGAATCCAGACTCCTCCTGTCCACATGCAAGACACTGAACCCTACATTGCCTCCAATGAGTCGGTCGGTGTGAGCTCGCCACCGTCGGTGTGTGAATGTGGGAATTGAGGACGCTGGCGTCGACTGTTCGCCGCTTCACCTCCAAATGTATGAATGAATGAACCGTTGTAAAGCGCTTTGAGCACTATACAAATGCAATTCATTACTGTCTTTGGCGGCGCGCAGCTTCCCCAGCACGGTCTACGCCTCGCTCTCCAGGTTCCTGTTGATGCAGGGAGACTCTCGAGGAAGATGGGCATCCGGACGAACTACAGCGGTGAAGCCGAGCAGCGATGGCCACCGGGGCGGCGTTGCCCATGAGAGACTCCAAGCCCAACACCATGTGCGACAACGATGCCCCTATGGCGATGGCCAGCTGGTGAACGCGTCCCAGACGTAAACTTTCCCTTCATTGTCAATGCCGTTTTTAAAACATTTTAAAACATTAAACCTGTGTATAGGAGGGCTCAAAAAAGTGCGTTTTATACATGTGGTGGTGGGATCAGAGTGTCCATCAGAGATCAGAGTGTCCACTAAGGAAAGTAGGCTTTCTAATAACACAAGCCGTGTTTGTATTGGTGAGTAGGGAAAACATTATTTTTTATTTCCGCTACAGACCATGCAGAGGCTGGTCTGCATTTAATGCAAGCGCAGGAAGAGAAGAGTAACATAGCTCTAATGAGGGCATTAGAGCTATGGACCAGAGCAGGACTATCTGGGTTATAGTCTCCCTGCCGCTCATGGCCTGCTAGGTACAACTGTCGACACCAGGGGGCAGGATTGTGCAATTTATATCAGGCCAGGAGGTGGGATGTATACAGTATGCCACACATGCAAAACATAACTGTTGTAATGTATAGGCTATTGTTGTGGTATGAATTAAGATCAAGGGATATAATTGACTTTAAAGTATTATCATGACAAAATGGCTCCCAAGGCAGAAGAACAATGATTCTTTTTGGTGTAAAATGGGTATTGTATTTGTACTTTTTTTTGTCCAGGTCAGTTTTTCCATGGGGTTGAGTTTGAGGTGGGAGATCTGAGTCCAGGACAGGTGGTCTCTGAAAGCCCAGATGACACCAAGGACACCAAGCATCAATGTGACCAGGTACTATAGTGTAGTTTTAGTCAGTCTATTGAATAAAATTGTATTTAGTTTTAGTCATATTTTGGCAGGCCTTGATGGCGTCGTAATGGCAGATCTTCACACTTGGTTGCATGCTGAAAATAGTTCACAGCTTGTAGATCTGCTATTTTCAGCATGCAACCAAACATAAAATGACTCGTCTTTTCAACTTCATATAATAGGTCCTCTCTAATAATCATGATAAAATGGCACAATTGTTTTCTACTCAGTCTGTGTCTCATAGGAGGTCTGTGGTCAGTTCAGAAACCCGTCTACCAGTGTCATCATCGTTAGACCGATTTTCTTTTAAACAAGATTTTTATTATCGTGAGATAATAAAAATGATGGCTTCCATTTTTGCCTGCAGTTTCTATTAGCTTGGATTCCTCATCGATGATGTCACTGGAGGACGGTTTCTGAACTGCCCACAGCCCTCCTATGAGACACAACAAAAATGGTGCCATTTTATCATGATTATTATTTATGACCAATTATATGAAGAGTTGTTGAGAAGTGGTCCTTTAACATTTTTTTTATTGACAAAATTGACAATTTATTTTGTCTTAGTTTTAGTTATTGCAGCTTGAAAGAGCATTCAAAGAGTAAAAATCACACCCGTGTGAACTGAGTGGTGCAACTCTCCTCTCCCCCCCCCCCCCCCCCCCCCCTCTCTCTCTCATTAGCAGGCAACAGTGCAGCACTCTCTCTCTGTTTCTGGCACAACAGCACCACTTTTGCCCCTACTGGTACTCATAGTCACATAGGTTAAAGTCGCATATGTTAACACGGACATTGCTGTTTCTTGGAGTTGCACCACTCAAAAATTAAATAAAATGGTAACATATGTCCATGTTTTCCCTGTGTAACTGCCCCCTGGGCTTGGTATGGACTTTTATAGTGAGACAGTAGAGTTTCATACAGATGCTCTTTATTTGTTGGTGTGGCACCGTGAAAACTAGAAAAAGCATAAAACACAAAAAATATGCATCACCATCAACATAAAATACAATAAGCCAATATAAGCAAAACATCTTCACAGATAAGCAAATACATACTTATTAAAGAATGCAAGTATGCTTAGCTATGTGAGGACCATAAACACTAAACAGCATTAGACAAATTAAATTAGCCCTTGAAAACGAAAATGTCCTTCAGGTATAGCCATGTGTTGCAGTCACATGACAATAGTGTTTACATTGATTAAGGCAATAAAAAACGCTCCTTTTAACTAAACAAACACACACACTCTTGGCACTATGACATGTTCATATACAGACCTCATTCCGCCTTCCAAGGGGTGTTAAAAAGGGAAATAAAGCATATTTATTTGTGACAACGTCTAGCTGTTTGGACTGCTACGCCATCTTGGATTTTTAGAACTCCCGCGAGATTCCCACACTGATACCATACGTTGACGAATACACAGCAAAAGATGGGCCAACTGTGCCACCTACTGGACCTTTTGTAAACCACACACACTAAGTTCTCAAGGTGTAGATAGAGGGAAAACAACCTGTAGTATTATGAAGTAAATAAAACAGCCAGCTATCAATAAAGATGAACAATTAAAGTAAGGCAAATATCAAATAATCATTGGTTGGGGTTCATTTACACTCCCACCAAATCCTGCTATGATGAATAGGCAGTATGGATGAATCATACAGGATTTTTAGATCAAAAATTTGACCACTCTTGTCAAAAATGTGTAGCACAATACAAAGTCACTTTTCAGTATATCAAAGATATGTAACGAGCGTCTCTGCCACTCTCAAGGAGGTTGTGTGTTGCAATTTCCCTGAACTTCTTAATGCCATCCTTCCTCTCCTCCCAACGTGGCTTCAAGTCGTCTGACTGTGGTCCATCCTGACGAGTTGAAGGTTGTTCTCTCCTGTCGAAATTGAAGGTGAAAGTATCCTCTTCGAAAGACCGCTGAAGGCCAAGTGCATGCTCCGTTAGAATTGCACCTGGTTTGAGCTTCCGAGGTTCAGTGGATGTAGCTCTTTTGGAGGAGTCTACGCAGTCCTTCCAGTTGAATTTGTGCAGATGTGGGCTCTCTCTTTTACACAAATCCTGTGCTTCGATGATTAGTCTATTGGCTTCTTCAAATGCTGAGACACTGGTTAACTCTTTCTGTCGAATGTAGTCACTGGGGAATTGTATGAAGCGAGCATCATCCTGTGACTTATCCTTGCCTTTGTAGATCATTTCGATGAAGTCTGACTCCAAGGTATTCTGGACATCAGTCGTTGATGGGGACGGCATTTCCTTTACTGCAACTCGGTGCACAATACTCTGGGTTCCCTGCCGCTCTGGATGACGATTCGATGTGCCTATTATGCTCCAGCCAAGCTCCGTTCGTTGTGCAAAGGGTTCGTCTTTGCTCCCTGTGATGACTTCAATAGGAGCTAGCGCTGCTGGACAGTCACCGCCGATTAACAGTCCCACCCCACAGTCTTGAAGTGCTGGCAACTTGTCTGCCAGGTGTTTGAGGTGAGGCCACTGTAGTGCTGTTTTCCAGGTCGGGATGTAAGACTTGTCCACTGGAATGAAGCTACGAGTGTAGGCTTGTGGTACGCTGATGTTGTTTCCAGTTTTCATTGCTCGAACTTGTAGACCGCTGACACTCTTACTCGTTATGACTGTGTCAGCAGCTGTCATTGTACTGAGTCTCAGCTTCGCTGGTTGACCTTCCAAATTCAGCTTGTCAATCAGATCTTCTAGGATGAATGTTGAATCGCTCTGTGTGTCGAGCAGTGCATAAGTAAGGACCTCTTTATGTGGCTCTTGCGTTGATGACACGAATACTGGGACGATGTTTGAGGTGGCACTGGCAGGAGCACATCTTGTCGTTGTATGCGATATGACCTTGTGGATTTCTTGTCTTTGTTCGTTCGCTGTAGTTGAGTCACTCTTTGTCGCTCCTACCTGCCTGTGTGTTCTCTCTTCGTGGAGACATGTTGGATGACGACGGCTGCAGATGTTACAGGTGTGTCGCCCTATACATTGCTTACTGGTGTGTCCTTTCCTCAAGCATCCAAAGCAGAGACGGTTTTGGAGGATGAATGCCTTTTTATCTTCACTGGTCTTTGATGCGAAAGTGGGGCATATTGCAATGCCATGTTTTTCGTCCTTGCAGACAGGGCATGGTGGTTTAGCCTTATTTGATGCGTCTTGAGTCTCTGAGGCGTCGTCCTCCTCTTCCGCGTTAGTGTTGAGGGCTCTGGCTCGCTTGTGAAACTTCTCTTCTGTGTTTCTGAAATTAAACAGGGATGGGGAGGGAATAGGGTTGCAGGCTATCCGAGCCTCTTTGTTCAGGAATGCTGTGAAGCTTGCCAGACTAGGATAATCTCCAGACAGGTCCAGTGCATCTACCACAATTCTGCTCCACTTTCGTACAATCCACTCGGGGAGTTTATTGAGCAGTTTGTGGTTTTCTTCACAGTCGTTGAGGATGGAAAGCCCTTTAACGTGAGGAATTGCCTCTGTGCATGCCTGTAAGAAGTCGGCAAACTCTCGAAGTGCCAGAGGGTCGCTTGCATTGATTTTAGGCCATCTCGTTAGTTTGTCTCGAAAGGCTCTCTGTACGATGAAAGGGTTCCCATACCTCTCTTGCAGGACTGTCCATGCCCCTCTGTACGCATCCTCTGAGTTTCTGTAGAAGAATCCCTCCACAGCCTTGCGTGCTTCTCCAGAAAGGTACATTTTAAGATAAAATATCTTCTCACTTGGTGGGAGGGGCTTTAGATCTATAAGGGCCATGAATGTCATTTTCCAATCAACAAACTGTATGGGGTCTCCGTTGAATATCGTCGGTTCTGGTGCAGGCATACGGTGTATACTTAGTGAGCTTGCTATTGCTTGGGCTAGACTGATGGCCTCTTGATTGGCTGGCGCTCCAGGAGATGCTTGAGGTTGAGATGATGTAACATTTGGATCTAGCGTAATATTAGGTTCAGTCTTTTGGTGAGCAGTGTTTAATATTGGATCATCTTCTTCTTCATAGTCGCTTGCGGAACTGTCATAGGCCTTCACACGGGCTGCTGCTACCTTGACTCCTGTGTCTGCTTTTAACTGTTGTAGTTTTGTCCTCTCCTTCTCCAGCTTAATCCTAATCTCTGCCTCTTTCTGCTTCATCGCTGCCAATATTCTAGCCTCTTCACTCTCTAAAGCGTGGAGGTGGTCTTGTTGCGCCTGGATTTCCTTCATGGCCTTTGCCTCTTCCACCTTGGCTGCGAGCTCTGCTTCTGCATCAGCCTTTTTGCTTGAGTCATTTGAAAATTTGGAATGTTCTGAAATTGTTTCGGTCTTAGTGTGACCAAAGACAGACCCGTATTCCTCCTTGTTCAATCTAATTCTCACTCTGTCTTTTTCAAGTCTGTCATTAAATTCCTCTTCAATAGTCTCTCTTCGTTTAGAAACAAGGTCACTTATCTCATTGGTCAGAGAGACGCATGCTTCCATCCTCTTCAGAGTCTCCTGCGATGGGGTCTGGCATGGGATCTGGCTCTGTATAATGTGCTGGTACTCGAGGCATACATCGTCACGACTTGTCTGAATGTCTTCGTTTAATTGATCTAGGTCTTCTGCAGTGCAAAAGGCTTTTAAGTGCGTCCTATTTACTCGTGCTATTTTCTTCCAACTGTCATAAGCCTTGTTAAATGATTTCTCCTTCTTCTTCATATCCTTGTCATGCATTTCTTTACCTTTCTCTGTGAGTGTTTTTGGTCTTGTACTTCTCCTCTTGTCCTCCTCTTGTGTCTCTACTGTGTCGCTTGGTTGTTCTCCGCTCTCCGCCATTTTGTTCACTTGTTAGAGGTGCTCAGATGAGGACTCACATGAAAGGGAAGGTTACACAGGATGGATGTCTCTCTGTCGTATTGATGATGACTCACTGGTCTCACATTCAGCGTGAGTTTTCACTGTAACTGCCCCCTGGGCTTGGTATGGACTTTTATAGTGAGACAGTAGAGTTTCATACAGATGCTCTTTATTTGTTGGTGTGGCACCGTGAAAACTAGAAAAAGCATAAAACACAAAAAATATGCATCACCATCAACATAAAATACAATAAGCCAATATAAGCAAAACATCTTCACAGATAAGCAAATACATACTTATTAAAGAATGCAAGTATGCTTAGCTATGTGAGGACCATAAACACTAAACAGCATTAGACAAATTAAATTAGCCCTTGAAAACGAAAATGTCCTTCAGGTATAGCCATGTGTTGCAGTCACATGACAATAGTGTTTACATTGATTAAGGCAATAAAAAACGCTCCTTTTAACTAAACAAATACACACACTCTTGGCACTATGACATGTTCATATACAGACCTCATTCCGCCTTCCAAGGGGTGTTAAAAAGGGAAATAAAGCATATTTATTTGTGACAACGTCTAGCTGTTTGGACTGCTACGCCATCTTGGATTTTTAGAACTCCCGCGAGATTCCCACACTGATACCATACGTTGACGAATACACAGCAAAAGATGGGCCAACTGTGCCACCTACTGGACCTTTTGTAAACCACACACACTAAGTTCTCAAGGTGTAGATAGAGGGAAAACAACCTGTAGTATTATGAAGTAAATAAAACAGCCAGCTATCAATAAAGATGAACAATTAAAGTAAGGCAAATATCAAATAATCATTGGTTGGGGTTCATTTACACCCTGTAGTGGCAAAGTTAGGTCACCTTTATGCAATGCATATCTCCTCATGAGGCAGATAAGGTCTGACTCCTCTCAATGCATATCGTCGCTAACTATACGGGAAAGAAAATTGGCTGATAATGGTTATAAAAGTGTTCAGCCAAAGGAGATATCGGCAAATAATTGATATTACACTAATTGTAAATAGGTTCTAAAGGTCATTGTTTATCCCCCCAAAATCACGAAGGGTAATTTGACCTTTGGGATACGCACATACGTCAGTGTGTTACTGCACTTTGTCTTCTGTTGGACCGCATAAGCTGTTCTACATGATCACGTTGTGCACTTGTAGACATTTTCAATGGAGGATATGCGCATGCATAAAGTGATGTCAAATCAAGTGTCAGAGTTATTTTAGGTGTTCCTGCATAACCTACAGTACGGGTATGATGATGATGTCACACCCATACCCTCTATACATTTTGATTTTTAGAACAATCTGAATTTGTTTTACACAATTTGAAATAATTCTGAAAACAATTAAAGCACTCTTATCGAGGTCCCTGGCACAAAATGGGTGTCTGCGAACAAAAGTAATTCTAACTCGGTGGTAGACAAGTCATGATTAATTAAAAACAAAACAAAATAGAATGAATACACTCTTCTTCTCTGACCTTCCCATATTCAACAGACACTGGCAGAGGGACTTCCACATGCAGGGTCGTGAAGAATGGAGAAGATATTTCCTGCTGCTTCATTCCCAGTAATGGAACGGGCCTCAGCCTACATTGTGTCAGGCCTGTTTAACACAATCTGAAGGTGCGTTCAAACCTGGAGATATACATTTGTTTCCAGTCGCTTAGTAAAAAAAAAAGCCAAACCAGACAAATATTACATAGTCATGATATTTGTCAGGTGAAACAAACGCTGTCTCCGTTGTGCATCGTTCCTGCTCTCCGGTTGGCTCATAACGTCATGCACTCCGCTGCGGTGTTTATATAGGTCTATGGTGTCTGGGCATTGCAGACTCCCTCTCCTCATTTCTAGTATTCCAGTCAGTCCCACAGACCTTATTTCCTAGTATTCCAGAGTTCCACAGACAAGTGTTGTTTTTGGCAGCAAATTTCTATTTTAGTTTAGTCATAGTCTTTGGACTGAAACTTCATTTAGTTTTAGTCACATTTTAGTCACATGGAATGTCTTAGTGTTAGTCTAGTTTTAGTCGACTAAATGTCATAAGACTTTAGTCGACTAAATCTACAGTTGATTTAGTCGACTAAAATGTATTTTGGCGGGTCTTGATGCCGTCGTAATGAGTGTTTTTACACTTGCTGAAAATAGCTGATCTACAAGCTCACAACGCGTCGCGTTGCGACGCGTTGTGGGCTTGCAGATCATGCAAACAAGTGTAAAATGACTTACACTGGATCTCTCGTCCACTAGTCCCTTCCTAACATTTTAGTCTAGTTTGTATTTGTCGACGAAATTGTCAGTATATTTAGTCTTAGTTTTAGTCATCGTAGCTTAGTTTTCATTTAGTTTCCAGTTTTTGTCAGTGAAAATAGTTAGTCGATGAACATTTTTCGTCTTAGTTTTAGTAGACGAAAATAACACTGCCACAGACCTTATTTCCTAGTATTCCAGTCAGTCCCACAGATCTTATTTCCTAGTATTCCAGTCAGTCCCACAGATCTTATTTCCTAGCATTCCAGTCAGTTCCACAGACCTTATTTCCTAGTATTCCAGTCAGTCCCACAGATCTTATTTCCTAGTATTCCAGTCAGTCCCACAGATCTTATTGCCTAGTATTCCAGTCAGTCCCACAGATCTTATTTCCTAGTATTCCAGTCAGTTCCACAGATCTTATTTCCTAGTATTCCAGTTAGTTCCACAGACCTTATTTCCTAGTATTCCAGTCAGTCCCACAGACCTTATTGCCTAGTATTCCAGTCAGTCCCACAGACCTTATTTCCTAGTATTCCAGTCAGTCCCACAGACCTTATTTCCTAGTATTCCAGTCAGCCCCACAGACCTTATTTCCCAGTATTCCAGTCAGTCCTACAGACCTTATTTCCTAGTATTCCAGTCAGTCCCACAGACCTTATTGCCTAGTATTCCAGTCAGTCCCACAGACCTTATTTCCTAGTATTCCAGTCAGTCCCACAGACCTTATTTCCTAGTATTCCAGTCAGTCCCACAGACCTTATTTCCTAGTATTCCAGTCAGTCCCACAGACCTTATTTCCTAGTATTCCAGTCAGTCCCACAGACCTTATTTCCTAGTATTCCAGTCAGTCCCACAGACCTTATTTCCTAGTATTCCAGTCAGTCCTACAGACCTTATTTCCTAGTATTCCAGTCAGTCCCACAGATCTTATTTCCTAATATTCCAGTCAGTCCCACAGATCTTTGTAGCACCATGTCGACTTTATTTATTTTTTACTTTTATTGCACCTCCATCGAGCACCTGGTTGACACTCTCTTTGCTGATTGGCTGTCAGGACGCGATGTGTGGAGTCTGGGCGGAGTCTGGGCGGAAATAGCCAATCTACACGTCGTTCACAATGTGGGGGCGGGGCGACACAGCTTGTAGAATTTATTTTTTACTTGTTTTCCACCAGCGGGGTCGCTCTGCTTGTGAGGAGGATACATTGCCTTCGTTAATTTAGAATTCAATTAATTAGTGAAATATCGATATTTCCTGTACTATAATCCAAGCATTTTATTTCCCCCCCCTTTTAAATAACGCATGGGCAATTCTCCGTGTTTATATGACCCTAAACTGTAGTGTGTGTGTGTGTGTGTGTGTGTGTGTGTGTGTGTGTGTGTGTGTGTGTGTGTGTGTGTGTGTGTGTGTGTGTGTGTGTGTGTGTGTGTGTGTGTGTGTGTGTGTGTGTGTGTGTGTGTGTCCGTGTGCGTGCCTGCCTGCCTGTGTGTGTCCGTGTGCGTGCCTGCCTGCCTGTGTGTGTGTGAACCTCCTGTTCTGTAAACGGCTTCCCAGATCTTATTACATGGCTGTGGTGTGTGCTCTAATAGACGCAGGGCAGGCGTGTTGACCCCAGTCATGTCGGAAGTTCAGGAGTTGAGAGGGATTTTCTTAAGGGGATCTTTTGGAAGCGTGCGTGCGTGCGTGCACATATGTGCGTGCGTGCGTGCGCATCTGTGTGTGTGCGTGTGTTTGTGTAAGCTCTGCTGATTCACACCAGATGTGCGCGGCTCAGAGTGTCTGTGGTGCGTTCTGAGAGGCCCCACTGTACTCCGCGAGAGGCTCCTCCGTGTGCAAAGCTTCACACATCGCAGCCAGGCCTGACATTAATAAACCGCTGTTCATCTCCTCTCTCTGCCCAGCCTCACAGAGAGGTCAGCAGCATCAGGTCAACCTCAGAGAACACACAGGACTCACTGCCCTAGAGGAGTTGTGAAACCACCAGACACCACCAAGGAAACCTCTTTGAGACTGCCGTAGTCTTTTGTTTCCGCCACTAGGGGGCAGCAGAGGGCTGTTAGAGAGAGTCCAACAAACGGTTGATTCCCAGAATACCTGTTTATATCTAGAATATATCTAGAATATATCTAGACTATATCTAGAATATATCTAGAATATATCTAGAATATATCTGTCTGTGATGATTAGGTATACTGCAATCTGAGAACTAAAGCCATCTTCAAAAATAAAACTAATCTAAGACATTCCATTAACCCATTTAGGCCTGATGTCGAAATAAATAAAAACTTCTTTTTTTTGTGCCACATTTTCATGATTTTTAAAAAATAGCAGAACTACAAGCTCGTAGCTTGTAGATCTGCTATTTTTCAATAGCTAAAGGATTTCGTAATGCTTAGTTAATACACCAAAAGGGGTTCCCACCCAAAAATGGGTTAAAAAATACATTTGTTGTGCGCTTGTATAGTTCTGCTATTTTGACTATTCACGTCTTCTCTTTTTTTGGGTCTCGATCTGAAAAGTTTGCTGTAGTTCATATAATATGAACCCTGCTGTAGTTCATATAATATGAACCCTGCTTTAGTTCATATAATATGAACCCTGCTGTAGTTCATATAATATGAACCCTGCTGTAGTTCATATAATATGAACCCTGCTGTAGTTCATATAATTCGACCCAGTTCGGTTTGAGACACTTAATTTTATTATTATAATTTTTTTGGATTTGTAGCAAACGATATGATAATAATCATGTAGATATCCTTACCGAGTATCACATACTGTAGTATAGATGCTCTTTATACTTTGGTTTTGTTTTTAGATCTGGCCCAGATTTAAATGTCTATATGAAATCATGGTTAGAATATACTGACGGTCTTTAAATTCATGCAAATTATTATTCGAGCTGTGATGTGATGACAATGTCCCATCCTTGTGTGTTTTTATTTTAATGAACCCCCCCCCCCCTAATAAAAAGGATGGCTATGTGTGTTGCATGTTGCATGTCCATATACAGCGTTTGGAAAAGTTACAGGTATATAGAGCGTCGCAGTCCCGCCCACTCCAAGCATTATTTTTAAATGCTCTATTACCCATTTTTTTTATATATATATATATATATATATATATATAGGCCTGGGTTATATATCCATATAGGCCTGGGTTATACCTATATGGACATTTTTGTTAAACGGATATTTTCGTCCTCTGTTTAAAAACCAATCCCTGCCCATACGACAAAGATATCGTGTCCACACACAGACGCAGAAACGCATTGAACACATGGAGAAAATCACTGCAGTATAGCAGGTTTCAATTGTAGGCTATTTTATTTACACTTCATGTTATTACTTGACATATCACTCCCTTACAAAAGTAACTAGTTACTATTATACTCTCCCCCTAATCCAGTAATTGCATATTTTGTCCCCAAAGTCTACCCAGTTTGTTCAGGACGGTTTAAGGCGCGACCTTTCTGCATCCGATAATTCACACGTACAGACGAGTGCACATCGTTTCCGTATCCAGTCTAGATCTAGACTGGATCAGCAGCATCCAGTCTAGATCTAGACTGGATCAGCAGCATCCAGTCTAGATCTAGACTGGATCAGCAGCATCCAGTCTAGATTTAGACTGGATCAGCAGCATCCAGTCTAGATCTAGGACGAGTGGCGCGCTATGAGCTTGTATAGATCTGCAATCTTTCAATAGCTAAAGTATAACATAATGCTTAAAACACCAAAAGGGGGTTCCCGCCCCGGAATGAGTTAATCAAATTGTGAAAGTAATTAGTTATATTACTATTGGTAATAATATTAAATCACTTTAGTTACTTTCCAACACTGTCTCTATATATTAATTTAAATGTAATGTGTTCTCAGAGGGGTCTATATACAGGGATCCTCATTTAACACTCTTGAGTGTTAGATCTACACGTATAGAGTTAAATTAACATGGAGGATTTGACCCGTTTGTGAACAAACTTTCCCACAGAATCGTTTCACATGCACACACACACACACACACTCGTGCATGCTTGTATCACACACACACACACACACACACACACACACACACACACACACACACACACACACACACACACAGTATACTGTATGTCCATGCCCTACTAGGTCCCCCCCCCCCTCCCAGGTCCCCCCCCTCCCCTCACAGGTCCCCCCCCCCCCCCCCTCCCAGGTCCCCCCCTCCCAGGTCCCCCCCCTCCCCTCACAGGTCCCCCCCCCCCGGTGTATCTTTTGTCCCAGTGTGAATATTTCACATTACTGCTGCCGTCGGTGCGTGATGCGGAGCGAGGACTGAGCAGCTCATTGTGCGTTATACCTACGCTGTGTGTGTGTGTGTGTGTGTGTGTGTGTGTGTGTGTGTGTGTGTGTGTGTGTGTGTGTGTGTGTGTGTGTGTGTGTGTGTGTGTGTGTGTGTGTGTGTGTGTGTGTGTGTGTGTGTGTGTGTGTGTGTGTGTGTGTGTGTGTGTGTGTGTGTGTGTGTGTGTGTGTGTGTGTGTGTGTGTGCGCGTGCGCGCGGCGGTATGCGGGGCCCGTTTGGCGTGTGGTGTGTCGTGACACGCGTGTGGCCGCACTGACGCCAGCCAGACGGCTGCCCCGCTCCGCTCCGTCCGTCTGTCTGTCTGTCTCTGTCTGTCTGACGGTGCTATGTGCGCCTGTTTGGTTACACCTGACCGCCGCTGACATAGCTATAGCCCCCACACGGCTGGATGGTGCATGGTTGCCTTTTAAGTTGTCTTACACGACATATTTGTTATTTTTGTGCGCGTGTGTGTGTGTGTGTGTGTGTGTGTGTGTGTGGTCTTGGCTCGTGGTGGTGGTGCGCCGACTTTGTTCTAATTAACTCTATTTGAACCTTCAGGTTTGCAAGTGCGTGTGTGTGTGTGTGTGTGTGCGTGCGTGCGTGCGTGGGTATTTCATAGTGCATGTGTGCGTGCGTGTGTGTGGGTATTTCATAGTGTGTGCGTGTGTGTGTGTGTGTGTGCGAGGGGTAGTTCATAGTGCGTGCGTGTGTGTGTGCGAGGGTCTTGGAGGGGAGTCCCAGGGGTCTTGGAGGGGAGTCCCAGGGGTCTTGGAGGGGAGTCCCAGGGGTCTGGAAGGGGAGTCCCAGGGGTCTGGAAGGGGAGTCCCAGGGGTATTGGAGGGGAGTCCCAGGGGTCTTGAAGGGGAGTCCCAGGGGTCTGGAAGGGGAGTCCCAGGGGTCTTGGAGGGGAGTCCCAGGGGTCTGGAAGGGGAGTCCCAGGGGTCTGGAAGGGGAGTCCCAGGGGTCTTGGAGGGGAGTCCCAGGGGTCTTGAAGGGGAGTCCCAGGGGTCTGGAAGGGGAGTCCCAGGGGTCTTGGAGGGGAGTCCCAGGGTTCTGGGAGGGGAGTCCCAGGGGTCTGGAAGGGGAGTCCCAGGGGTCTGGAAGGGGAGTCCCAGGGGTCTTGAAGGGGAGTCCCAGGGGTCTGGAAGGGGAGTCCCAGGGGTCTTGGAGGGGAGTCCCAGGGGTCTTGGAGGGGAGTCCCAGGGGTCTGGGAGGGGAGTCCCAGGGGTCTGGAAGGGGAGTCCCACGGGTCTGGAAGGGGAGTCCCAGGGGTCTGGAAGGTTACAGGGAGTCCCAGGGGTCTGGAAGGTTACAGGGAGTCCCAGGGGTCTTGGAGGGGAGTCCCAGGGGTCTTGGAGGGGAGTCCCAGGGGTCTGGAAGGGGAGTCCCAGGGGTCTGGAAGGGGAGTCCCAGGGGTCTGGAAGGGGAGTCCCAGGGGTCTTGGAGGGGAGTCCCAGGGGTCTGGAAGGGGAGTCCCAGGGGTCTGGAAGGGGAGTCCCAGGGGTCTGGAAGGGGAGTCCCAGGGGTCTGGAAGGGGAGTCCCAGGGGTCTGGAAGGGGAGTCCCAGGGGTCTGGAAGGTTACAGGGAGTCCCAGGGGTCTGGAAGGTTACAGGGAGTCCCAGGGGTCTGGAAGGGGAGTCCCAGGGGTCTGGAAGGGGAGTCCCAGGGGTCTGGAAGGGGAGTCCCAGGGGGTCCAAGGGGAGTCCCAGGGGTCTGGAAGGGGAGTCCCCTAGCAGGGGTCTCTGGAAGGCAGAGCTTAAAGGACAACTTTAGTTGTTTCAACCAAGGTTCATGTTTTAGGTTATTAGAGAAAGTAAAACCAAGGTTCATGTTTTAGGTTATTAGAAAAAGTAAAAGATGAGTGTTAATTATTTTTCATTTGCTGCTTTCTTTCACAAAAGATCACAGGATCTACTGAATATGAAGGTAGCCTACTGGGGGAAGCCACACTGTCTGTCATATAGGCTCAATATGACACATTTTAAATGATACAAAAAAGAAATCGCTATACATTTATTTAAAAAAAAAACTTTTTTATCCCCATGCTCGAATGCCCCCACCCCCCTGTCAAAAACAGCTAAAATCTCTAAAACGAAAGAAAGCAGCAAATAAACAAATAACAGTCATCTTTTACTTTCTCTATTAACAACCTAAAACATGAACCTTGGTTGAATAAACTACAGTTGTCCTTTAAGATCAATGATTGGATAATTAAGGGTCTGGGAGATTAAAACTAATAATAATAATAATAACATGAAATCGGGGCCTGTGGCCTAATGCATATTAATGCTGCACGATTGTTGCTCAAAATGTGAATCCCGATTTTCCTCCACAAGAATTGAGATCACGGTTCTCACACAATTCTCATTTCTTTCCATGGAAATATTTGTCTTTTAAGTCTGTATTTAGTTTCTGAACATTATACATTAAAAATGTGTCACCTGGAGCCATACTGTAACTACTGTGGCTTTAAACAGACAACATCAAAGTGCTTGAAGTTATTTTTAAAGTCTCTTTCTCTCTCGTTAGCGAAAACACAAGAGTAACTAAAATGAATTGGACCAGCCAACCAATGCTGCGCGATTCTTGCTCAAATTTAGATTTTTTTTTTGCATATATAGGTGTCTGAATCTAGGGGCTCCATTTTCCTCACCGCTAAACCCCTTATACATAAACTTCTTTGCCTTTTTTTACTATTTGAAAAAACATTTTTGAATAGTTAAAATGGCCAGTCTACAAGCTCACAACGTGTCAATGTAGATTGGCTAGTTGAACTATTCAAAAATGTTTTTCAAAATAGTAAAAGGGCAAAGAAGTTTAGGGATAAAGGGTTTAGCAGTGAGGAAAATGGAGCCCCTAGATCTCTTAATTGTGCAGCAATTGTGCCTTTGGAATTTAAAAGGGTTGATAATTACTGTGCTAATATTGCACAGTAAAGTACAGCGTGGGGAACTGCAGGGCCATGATTGGTGCAGCACGGTGGTGTAATCCATGGTATTCAGTGTGTTCTCTGATGAGGTGAAGAGTTGAACTTGGTTTGTGTTGACCTTTCTTGGGAGAGGGCTTTACGTTGTGGAGTCAGACACAGGTCAACCGGCACGGGGACCAGGATATTCTCAAGTTCTCTATCTCTCTCTCTCTCTCTCTCGCTCTCCGTCCGTCTATCCCTTCCTCCATCACCTCCCCTCCCTTCCTCGCCCCTCCCCTCCCCTCCCCCCCCCCCCCCCCCCACGCGGAAACAATTATCGTCCGTCATAACTGATAAGGCCACTGTACATATTTCACATCCCTGCATGTGTTATTATCTGTCTGTCTGTTTTTTGTTTGTTTGTTTGTTTGTTCCCCCTCCTCCCCCCCCCCCCCCCGACACATGACGAAAGAATTGTGTCCTCCGTCACGCCACCATAAACGTCGAGAGAGAGAGAGAGAGAGAGAGAGAGAGAGAGAGAGAGAGAGAGAGAGAGAGAGAGAGAGAGAGAGAGAGAGAGAGAGAGAGAGAGAGAGAGAGGAGAGAGAGAGAGAGAGAGAGAGAGAGAGAGAGAGAGAGAGAGAGAGAGAGAGAGAGAGAGAGAGAGAGAGATGAAGAGAGAGAGGGAGGGAGGGAGGAGGGAGGGAGGGAGGGAGGGAGGGAGGGAGAGAGGGAGAGAGAGAGACTCGTTGGGGCCTTGTGTTTATCGCCAATCAGGGAGTTGAATTCCTGATGGAGAGATAATAATAAAGAGAGAAAAAAAAAAACAAGCAAACAAAATGGCAAAAAAGAAGAGCGAAAGAAGAAAAAAAAAAAAAGAGCCCGGGCAGACTGACAGACGACTGTAAGTAATGTCTGGGGGCGGGGCTAGAGAAACCTTGCGTTTGTACTGCAGATCCCATGAGGAGAGAAGTCGCCCCACGAAGTCGACAGTGGTGGTGAAAAAAAAAACTTAAAAAAAAAAAACGTATAAGTAAAATTATCAGTAGGCCTACTGCAATACTGTGTTTTGTTTTGTTTTTTTCACATCATGGGTCACAGACATTGATTGATTGATTGAAATATTTATTCACAGTTTGCAGAATTACAGTACATTTCAAGCACAAACTCAATACAAAGACTGGAAACTGTGAGTGGACGACCCAATTAAGCATTACACTTGTTTACAACAGGGTCCACCTTGTTCAATTCATCAAAACATTTAGAGACGTACAAATAGACACTTCTATATAGTTAAAGAACAGAACAGGAATTCATCATATAGGAAGCAAAAGGGAAAAGAAACATATACAGTGAGGGGAAAAGGGGGGCGGGTCGGGTGGGTGGGGGGGATTCAGATTTTTACGGGGGCCAGGTTTCGAATTGCAGCCGTCCATATAGGTGCCTTTGAGAGCGGTTTTGAAAGAGGTCAAGGGATTTACATGTCTTAATGACTGTTGGTAGGGCGTTCCACATTTTGGTGGCATAGGAGCGAAAATAATTTAGTCCCTTGTTTGTGCCGACAGAGTATTGTACACTTGTGTCTGTTCATTCTGAAATCCACAGTCCGCTATATTTGCGTCACACCGAGCAGCCTAATCCAGGGAGGGTACGATTATTGAAGTATTCTAGACATTTCTCTATAGAAACACTGTGTTATAATAAGTAAATGTACTTGAGTGAAAAATACGTAGAATATTGGTTGGCAATGGCATCAACGTGCACTCAGTGCTCATCATGCCGAATGTCAAGTTTTCAAAGGTTCACCAATGTGTTGAAATGAGCAGATCTACAAAGCTCACAACGTGTCACATGGTGACGCATTGTGAACTTGTAGATCGGCTATTTTCAAATGGCCGCAATTTATATGTAGTTGTATATTATGTTTTGTAATAATAATCAAAATCTACAAAGTAACTATAGTAATTCAAGAGTAAATGTATTTGAAGTCTGTGCGGGGGGGGGGGGGGGGGGGGGGGGGGGGGGGGGCTTTATGCTCTCTGTTTTTACTGAAACAACACCGTCCACAACACCCTCCACTCACCATGCTTATGCTCTCTGTTTTTACTGAAACAACACCAGTCCACAACACCCTCACTCACCGGGCTGATGCTCTCTGTTTTTACTGAAACCAACACCGTCCCACAACACCCTCCACTCACCATGCTTATGCTCTCTGTTTTTACTGAAACAACACCGTCCACAACACCCTCCACTCACCAGGCTTATGCTCTCTGTTTTACTGAAACAACACCGTCCACAAACACCCTCCACTCACCAGGCTTATGCTCTCTGTTTTACTGAAACAACACCGTCCACAACCACCCTCCCACTCACCAGGCTTATGCTCTCTGTTTTACTGAAAACAACACCGTCCACAACACCCTCCACTCACCAGGCTTATGCT
>NC_139703.1:37352728-37398722 GCF_964188405.1 Protomyctophum parallelum | reverse complement strand
TACAGCGTGGGGAACTGCAGGGCCATGATTGGTGCAGCACGGTGGTGTAATCCATGGTATTCAGTGTGTTCTCCGATGAGGTGAAGAGTTGAACTTGGTTTGTGTTGACCTTTCTTGGGAGAGGGCTTTACGTTGTGGAGTCAGACACAGGTCAACCGGCACGGGGACCAGGATATTCTCAAGTTCTCTATCTCTCTCTCTCTCTCTCTCGCTCTCCGTCCGTCTATCCCTTCCTCCATCACCTCCCCTCCCTTCCTCGCCCCTCCCCTCCCCTCCCCCCCCCCACGCGGAAACAATTATCGTCCGTCATAACTGATAAGGCCACTGTACATATTTCACATCCCTGCATGTGTTATTATCTGTCTGTCTGTTTTTGTTTGTTTGTTTGTTTGTTCCCCCTCCTCCCCCCCCCCCCCCCCGACACATGACGAAAGAATTGTGTCCTCCGTCACGCCACCATAAACGTCAATAGAGAGAGAGAGAGAGAGAGAGAGAGAGAGAGAGAGAGGGAGGGGAGAGGGAGAGAGAGAGAGAGACTCGTTGGGGCCTTGTGTTTATCGCCATCAGGGAGTTGAATTCCTGATGGAGAGATAATAATAAAGAGAGAAAAAAAAACAAGCAAACAAAATGGCAAAAATAGAAAGAGCGAAAGAAGAAGAAAAAAGAGCCCGGGCAGACTGACAGACGACTGTAAGTAATGTCTGGGGGCGGGGCTAGAGAAACCTTGCGTTTGTACTGCAGATCCCATGAGGAGAGAAGTCGCCCCACGAAGTCGACAGTGGTGGTGAAAAAAAAAACTTTAAAAAAAAAACGTATAAGTAAAATTATCAGTAGGCCTACTGCAATACTGTGTTTGTTTTGTTTTTTTCACATCATGGGTCACAGACATTGATTGATTGATTGAAATATTTATTCACAGTTTGCAGAATTACAGTACATTTCAAGCACAAACTCAATACAAAGACTGGAAACTGTGAGTGGACGACCCAATTAAGCATTACACTTGTTTACAACAGGGTCCACCTTGTTCAATTCATCAAAACATTTAGAGACGTACAAATAGACACTTCTATATAGTTAAAGAACAGAACAGGAATTCATCATATAGGAAGCAAAAAGGGAAAAGAAACATATACAGTGAGGGGAAAGGGGGGGCGGTGGGGGGGATTCAGATTTTACGGGGGCCAGTTTCGAATTGCAGCCGTCCATATAGGTGCCCTTTGAGAGCGGTTTTGAAAGAGTCAAGGGATTCACATGTCTTAATGACTGTTGGTAGGGCGTTCCACATTTTGGTGGCATAGGAGCGAAAATAATTTAGTCCCTTGTTTGTGCCGACAGAGTATTGTACACTTGTGTCTGTTCATTCTGAAATCCACAGTCCGCTATATTTGCGTCACACCGAGCAGCCTAATCCAGGGAGGTACGATTATTGAAGTATTCTAGACATTTCTCTATAGAAACACTGTGTTATAATAAGTAAATGTACTTGAGTGAAAATACGTAGAATATTGGTTGGCAATGGCATCAACGTGCACTCAGTGCTCATCATGCCGAATGTCAAGTTTTCAAAGGTTCACCAATGTGTTGAAATGAGCAGATCTACAAAGCTCACAACGTGTCACATGGTGACGCATTGTGAACTTGTAGATCGGCTATTTTCAAATGGCCGCAATTTATATGTAGTTGTATATTATGTTTTGTAATAATAATCAAAATCTACAAAGTAACTATAGTAATTCAAGAGTAAATGTACGGCCCAGGCCGTAGCGTAGGCCCAGGCCGTAGCGTAACGGTCTGGGCACCGGACTGGTGATCCAGTCGCGGTGTGCCGCGGGTTCGACTCCCGGACCCGACACGGCCTTTACCGCATGTCATCCCCCCATCTCTCTCCCGTTTCCTGTCAGCCTACTTTCTATCCCTTAAAAAATCAATAAAGGCGTAAGCCACAAAAAAATATCTTAAAAAAAAAAAAAAAAAGTAAATGTACAATAGTAATGCCTCTGAAATGTAGTGGAGTAGAGGCAAAAGTACTCTGAAAATTTGAAATAATCCAGTAAAGTAAGGTAAAGTACTTCAAATTTGTACTGTAAGTAAATGTAATTAATTACTTCAGAGTTAACCCATTTAGAACTGAGCTCGTTTCTACGAAATGTATTTTTTTCTCAAAAACCTGTTTCTATGTCAGTGTCATGTATTTAGACTGACCCCAGTCTGAAAGGATGTTGTTCCAGTGACCACTGCCCTGCCTGTGGTGGTGTGGGAACGCGCGTGTGCCTGTGGTGGTGTGGGAACGTGCATGTCAAATTTGAAGTCTCTGCGGGGGGGGGGGGGGGGGGGTTCCCAAGTTGCGTACGTTTACATTATGAGACTTGGTGCATTTATAGATATACAGTAATAATATACGAACCTGAAAACAGTTATCCACGTTTTCATCACTTCTCGTCTGGACTCCTGTAATTCACGGTATTTGGGTGTTGACCCAGTCCAGAGTCAACCCCCTGGTTCTGCCTGGTTCACGGAAGTAATTTCTCTCTGGAGAATAACGGGGTGATCTTAAAATCGTTTCATATAAGCATTGTGGTCCAAAAATAAACAAGCTGACTCTGCGTTATTGTCAGGGATGTGTGTCTCTGTATCGTTTACGACAGTCAGTCACTCATACTGTCTGTAGTGAAAATGTTGGTTACACCTAACCAGTGTTGGGGAAGTTACTTTTAAAAGGTAAGGAATTATAGTTATCGTTACTTATCTAAAAAAGTAATTTGTTACTTTACTTTACATTAAATTATGAAAGTAACTACTTTACTTTACTTTACTTTATTTAAAATAAAAAAAAACGGCCGAAACCGAATACCGAATATAGGAACTTTTCTTTTGAAGCTAGATCTATAAAGAATAGGGTTGGGAGACTTGGGACTTTATTAAAAAACATCTAATTAATTGGAGGCTTTGTGATGATTTCATCTCAATTAATCACATTTTAATCGCATATCAATAGGCCTATTTGACCTGAGCAGTGAGCTTTTTTCTACATAAGCATAGGCAATAAAACAAGTAGTAATAATAATAGTGATAATATTATTTATATAAAGCTTCTCTGAGTACTAAAGACACTTTTCAAGGAGAACATGAGAAAACAAATAAAAACAACTTCATTAGAGAAAAACTGTGGAATGAGATAGCAATATTCCAGAGGTGGGTTTGAATTTATAGGTGGTGGCCTATACTCTAAGGTGGTGGCATGTCTCTTTTTGTCTGTTTTGGGAAGTGCATCGTTTTGACAGGTCTGCCTGAAACCTGCCTGAAACCCTGACCATTAAACACGGGCAGACGCAACGATACAGTCTGCCCGTGTAAACGCAGCAGTGAGTGTGACTGTGAGGGGTTGGGGAAGGGGATGGAAAGTACATAGTGAAACTAACGTTAGCGCCCATGCTAGCTAGTAGCTTCCCTCGTCAACACTGCAGAACACCACCACAGATCGGATGGAAGCTGCAGCTGCTGATATCACGTTGCTTGTGCCCGTGGATGGGAAATAAGATTTAAAAGGCTATGAAAGCGTGGATGAAAGGCAAAGCACAGATGTGTGCAATAAATTTGTGTCGGATCTGCCTGTGCATTCCGTCTGCTGCAGTGCGCGTGTGTTCTGTCAACTTCTGTGTTGTGAGTCTGTCACTGCAGGCTGCTGAATGCATAGTTAAAGAGCGTCAAAAGCATGCGCCCTTCCTGCGCTGGAAGTAGCAGATCTACAAGTTATCTACCCGTCGCAATGCCCAGCGTGTTGGGCTTGTACATCTGTGTTTCTCCCGCAGTTTAGTTGAATTATATCGATTCACAACTTTATTTGCCCCCGGCCCCTTCACTTCAGCAGCACAGAGACGCTTGTATGATAGACTCACGGAGCTGCATGGCGAGACTTTTTTCACAAGTTGACATAACGCCATAACGCGGGTAACGCTCGCACAATAACTATAAGGCCGTTATGGAATGGGGAATGTAAAGCGTTAGGTTACAAGTTACTGCAAATAGTAATTACGTTATGTAACGTAACGCGATGTAAGGGCGTTAGTCACAACACTGCACCTAACCACGCCCTCCACTCACCGGGCTTATGCTCTCTGTTTTTACTGAAACAACACCGTCCACAACACCCTCCACTCACCATGCTTATGCTCTCTGTTTTTACTGAAACAACACCGTCCACAACACCCTCCACTCACCATGCTTTATGCTCTCTGTTTTTACTGAAACAACACCGTCCACAACACCCTCCACTCACCATGCTTATGCTCTCTGTTTTTACTGAAACAACACCGTCCACAACACCCTCCACTCACCGGGCTGATGCTCTCTGTTTTTACTGAAACAACACCGTCCACAACACCCTCCACTCACCATGCTTATGCTCTCTGTTTTTACTGAAACAACACCGTCTACAACACCCTCCACTCACCAGGCTTATGCTCTCTGTTTTACTGAAACAACACCGTCCACAACACCCTCCACTCACCAGGCTTATGCTCTCTGTTTTACTGAAACAACACCGTCCACAACACCCTCCACTCACCAGGCTTATGCTCTCTGTTTTACTGAAACAACACCGGAGCGGAATTCAAAACCAAAACTAAATCACACATTCTTCCAGCTCCAACTGGAGTATATAGGAGGAGATCCATTGGTCCGTCCCACCGCCACCACCGTGGATGTTGGGTCGCTCAGCGGCGGCGCTGCTCTCTCTCTCTCTCTCTCTCTCTCTCTCTCTCTCTCTCTCTCTCTCTCTCTCTCTCTCTCTCTCTCTCTCTCCATCTGTTTTAGTTTTGGAGTGGTTGTGATAACCTCAGCCTGACCCTCTGATTGGTCTAATCTTGCCCTCATCTTCTCTCCGAAGGGGCTGCATGGTGGGTCAGCTGACTGGGGAATGCCGCGCCGCGATTGGCCCGGGCGGGGCGCGGGGCGTCGCGCCACCGAGGAAGAGGAATTTTGTTTAGCATCGTTGTGTTGGGTTAACAGTTACAGCCGGGCGCGAGGTTTAGTCTGCCTCTGCCCTCTCTAAACCATAGAGGTTTAGTCTGCCTCTGCCCTCTCTAAACCATAGAGGTTTAGTCTGCCTCTGCCCTCTCTAAACCATCGAGGTTTAGTCTGCCCTCTCTAAACCATAGAGGTTTAGTCTGCCCTCTCTAAACCATAGAGGTTTAGTCTGCCCTCTCTAAACCATAGAGGTTTAGTCTGCCCTCTCTAAACCATAGAGGTTTAGTCTGCCCTCTCTAAACCATAGACGTTTAGTCTGCCCTCTCTAAACCATAGAGGTTTAGTCTGCCCTCTCTAAACCATAGAGGTTTAGTCTGCCCTCTCTAAACCATAGAGGTTTAGTCTGCCCTCTCTAAACCATAGAGGTTTAGTCTGCCCTCTCTAAACCATAGACGTTTAGTCTGCCCTCTCTAAACCATAGACGTTTAGTCTGCCCTCTCTAAACCATAGAGGTTTAGTCTTCCCTCTCTAAACCATAGAGGTTTAGTCTGCCCTCTCTAAACCATAGAGGTTTAGTCTGCCCTCTCTAAACCATAGAGGTTTAGTCTGCCCTCTCTAAACCATAGAGGTTTAGTCTGCCCTCTCTAAACCATAGAGGTTTTGTCTGCCCTCTCTAAACCATAGAGGTTTAGTCTGCCCTCTCTAAACCATAGAGGTTTAGTCTGCCCTCTCTAAACCATAGAGGTTTAGTCTGCCCTCTCTAAACCATAGCAAAGCTTCAAAACACAAGGAACGTCAAGGAATGCTTTAAAGGACCACTTCACCACTTTTCAACCTATCTTCATATAATAGGTCCTCACTAATAATCATGATAAAATGACACTATTTTTTTCCTACTCAGTCTGTGTCTCATATGAGGGCTGTGGGCAGTTTAGAAACCGTCTTCCAGTGACATCATCATTAGGCTGGTTCTTTTAAACAAGATTGTTTTACAAAAATGTTTAGAGTTTCATTATCGTGAGAACGATAGCTTCCATTTTCGCATTGCAACTTTTCAGGACTAGAAAGCCTGCAGTTTCTATTAGCTTGTATTCCCCATTGATTATGTCACTGGAAGACGGTTTCTGAACTGCCCACAGCCCTCCTATGAGACACAGACCGAGTAGAAAAGAATTGCACCATGTTTTCATGATTATTAGTGAGGACCTATGAAGATAGGTTGAAAAGTGTTGAAGTGGTCCTTAAGGGCCACGATTCGGAGAAGCAAACGCGGTCGGAGGCTTTCCCAGGGTGTGGGGGGGTGTGTGTGTGTGTGTGTGTGTGTGTGTGTGTGTGTGACTTCATGGGAGCAAATACAGTATAAACCTATATGTACCAAATAGCACAGTATACTGTATAGCTTTCTGCTTACACAGTATATGTGCCTGTTGTGTAACACCAGTGGCTTCAGGGACCCCCAGGGGTCCTTGAGGGAGTTCCAGGGGGTCCCCAGCTAAACGACAGTTTGGAACCAAATGGACCCTTATGGGTCTGTAACTCTGATTTAAGGTACCGAGTGCCGCGCTACGAGCTTGTGTAGTCTGCTATTTTTAGAAAAATCTTGAAAATGTGCCACAAATCTTTGAATATTGTTAGAGTCGACGTTTTTTTTTTAAGTCAAATCGTTGCTTTTCTTGGGCCAATACATTTTTTGCGTCCAGAAACTTGAGGGTTCCAGAAACAAGAGGTTTTTCAGATTATTTTTATTTATATTTTGCATCATGCCTAAATGGGTTAATGAATGAATAAGCATGACTGACAAACGCACTGATATGAGCTCCCTATGGGAACACCATGATCCCCCTCATGCACGTGCGTGCGTGCGTGCGTGCGTGCTCACGACACAGTAAGCTGGTATAGCGAGTAGCGTCTCCAGGCCTGCAGCCTGCTGCAGATGAAGCCAGATTAGATCACACGGACCACTCTTGTTTGTTTGTTTTGATTTGGGAGGGAGGGGCCGTGCAGGCAGGCTCCTGAGGGATGCCAAGACCCCCCCAACCCTTGTACTGCCACCCTCCTTTTGCCCCCTCCTCCCTCCCCCCTCAAGGATTCCCCCTCAGGACACGCAGTTCAACCGGAGCCTCTCTCTCTCTCTCTCTCTGACCTCTCCCTCACCCGCCCCGCCCCGCCCCGCCTCCTCCTTCTTCTTAACCTATGGCGCGGCGGCGGTGGCGGCGGCTGGCCAATAACAAGGCATTCTGGGAACATTATGAAAAAAAGGGGAGAAGAGACACGCCGCGGCTTAGAGCGTCCCCCCCCCTCCCCCCATCTCTTAGAGCGTCCACTAGACCAAATCACAACCATGCAGACCCCCCCCCCCCTCTCTTCAGGCCCCGGGACCGCCGTGGTACCACCCAGGGAGGCATGCGGGCCCGGCGCCCCTCGTCTCTCTCTCTCTCTCTCTCTCTCTCTCTCTCTCTCTCTCTCTCTCTCTCTCTCTCTCTCTCTCTCTCTCTCTCTCTCTCTCTCTCTCTGGCCCCGTTTGGCCTTAAGAAGAGTCTCGTCCCACGGTGGTGGGGGTGACTCTCCCTTTCATCGTGTGCCACATCTCGCTTGGTGTCCTCCTGACATATCACACCCAACAGGGCATAACGTCTGTCCTCCTGACATATCACACCCAACAGGGCATAACGTCTGTCCTCCTGACATATCTACACCCAACAGGGCATAACGTCTGTCCTCCTGACATCACACCCAACAGGGCATAACGTCTGTCCTCCTGACATATCACACCCAACAGGGCATAACGTCTGTCCTCCTGACATATCTACACCCAACAGGGCATATAACGTCTGTCCTCCTGACATATCTACACCCAACAGGGCATAACGTCTGTCCTCCTGACATATCACACCCAACAGGGCATAACGTCTGTCCTCCTGACATATCTACACCCAACAGAGCATAACGTCTGTCCTCCTGACATATCACACCCAACAGGGCATAACGTCTGTCCTCCTGACATATCTACACCCAACAGGGCATATAACGTCTGTCCTCCTGACATATCTACACCCAACAGGGCATAACGTCTGTCCTCCTGACATATCACACCCAACAGGGCATAACGTCTGTCCTCCTGACATATCTACACCCAACAGGGCATATAACGTCTGTCCTCCTGACATATCACACCCAACAGGGCATAACGTCTGTCCTCCTGACATATCTACACCCAACAGGGCATAACGTCTGTCCTCCTGACATATCTACACCCAACAGAGCATAACGTCTGTCCTCCTGACATATCACACCCAACAGGGCATAACGTCTGTCCTCCTGACATATCTACACCCAACAGGGCATAACGTCATATCACACCCAACAGGGCATAACGTCTGTCCTCCTGACATATCTACACCCAACAGGGCATAACGTCTGTCCTCCTGACATATCTACACCCAACAGGGCATATAACGTCTGTCCTCCTGACATATCACACCCAACAGGGCATATAACGTCTGTCCTCCTGACATATCTACACCCAACAGGGCATATAACGTCTGTCCTCCTGACATATCACACCCAACAGGGCATAACGTCTGTCCTCCTGACATATCTACACCCAACAGGGCATATAACGTCTGTCCTCCTGACATATCTACACCCAACAGGGCATATAACGTCTGTCCTCCTGACATATCACACCCAACAGGGCATATAACGTCTGTCCTCCTGACATATCTACACCCAACAGGGCATAACGTCTGTCCTCCAGACATATCACACCCAACAGGGCATATAACGTCTGTCCTCCTGACATATCACACCCAACAGGGCATAACGTCTGTCCTCCTGACATATCTACACCCAACAGGGCATAACGTCTGTCCTCCTGACATATCTACACCCAACAGGGCATATAACGTCTGTCCTCCTGACATATCACACCCAACAGGGCATATAACGTCTGTCCTCCTGACATATCTACACCCAACAGGGCATAACGTCTGTCCTCCAGACATATCACACCCAACAGGGCATATAACGTCTGTCCTCCTGACATATCACACCCAACAGGGCATAACGTCTGTCCTCCTGACATATCTACACCCAACAGGGCATAACGTCTGTCCTCCAGACATATCACACCCAACAGGGCATATAACGTCTGTCCTCCTGACATATCACACCCAACAGGGCATAACGTCTGTCCTCCTGACATATCACACCCAACAGGGCATATAACGTCTGTCCTCCTGACATATCACACCCAACAGGGCATATAACGTCTGTCCTCCTGACATATCTACACCCAACAGGGCATAACGTCTGTCCTCCTGACATATCACACCCAACAGGGCATAACGTCTGTCCTCCTGACATATCACACCCAACAGGGCATAACGTCTTCAGGCACGTTTCCTTAATAGACACAACTTGTTTTGCTTGTGTTATTAACTTATTATTAACCCTGCAGCACTGCGCTGCATGTCGCTGCGCTGGGGAAGAGTCCAGATCAACTATCGCTTTGTGATTCAGGCGTTGACCCGCTATAAGACCCCACCGAGGGCGCGATTATCCCATGCATTGAAGTTCTGCGGTCTCCATAGAATCCAGAATGTTCCTCCTCTATAGTCTATATGGAAGCATGTTACGGGCTTGTAGTCGTAGAGATAGGCTGTTTTCTTCTGATTATTCTGAGATTAGAGCATTTGAAGTGGTCAAACAAGTAATATGTTCACAGAAGCATCTCCGAGACTATTCCATCTTAAGACCTGATGTCGAAATTTAAAAACAATGTCTTCTAAATCCTAAAAGTTTTCTATATGTTCAGCATCAGTGGTGCTCAATATTTCATGTCAAGGACCCCCAAAGAAATTACGTATTTGGTGGCCGACCCCCCCCCCCATCTGCAAATATGTAGTTCCAGGGACCCCCCCAGAATCAAAGATATGAGTTAAAAACGTTCGCTCTGAAAGAATATATATTCAAAGATTTACGCCACATTTTCAGGATTTTTCAAAAATAGCAGACCTACAAGCTCATAGCGCAACACAGAATGCCGCGCTATGAGCTTGTCGATCTGCTATTTTTTAATAGCTAAATTAAACACAATGCTTAAAACACCAAATGGGGTTCCCGCCAAAAATGGGTTAATAGTATCGCCGGTCTGGGTCTTGGTCATACAAGCATTTTATTTTTGCTTTAATGCATGGCAATACAATATTCTACAAATGCCTTTAAAATCAGTAGTTCAAAATGATCTAGCACTTTCAAGATTCTTCAGAAATGTAAAAACAAATACATAAAGTACGATGCTGCAGTACATGATTGATTGTATATCTGCTATTTTTCTTTTATATCCAATGCTTAATCATAAACAAAAGAAATGCCACAGATGCTTTCCCGGGTTTTAATGTGTTAATTATTTGGAGAATAAAACATTTCAACCACATGAACCCATTTTCGGACTGAGACCAGATTCTACATAAATAGTAATAATAATAATAATGATGATGATAATAAAACTTTATTTGTATAGCACCTTTCATGACATGAAATGCAGCTCAAAGTGCTTTACAGAACAATGGAGAAAGAAAGAAAAGAAGGCATAAAACATTAATAACTTCTGGGCACAGGTCTCCACCAGGAGAATGGGAGTGTGTGTGTGTGTGTGTGTGTGTGTGTGTGTGTGTGTGTGTGTGTGTGTGTGTGTGTGTGTGTGTGTGTGTGTGTGTGTGTGTGTGTGTGTGTGTGTGTGTGTGTGTGTGTGTGTGTGTGTGTGTGTGTGTGTGTGTGCGCGCGCGCGCATGTTTGGCAAAATGTTTAGGAGGTGTGTGTGTGTGTCGCGGCTTGGCCTGTTGTAGTGCCACCATGAGGCTGATTTGAGAACTGTCAAGTGGCATTTCTTCCAAAGCCTAGTGGGAATATGCATGCACAGTTTCACCACAATCAGACACTGCGTTGAGTAGTTGTGGCGATTTGTACAAAACGGGAACAAAGCGGGCTACTCGTAGCCAATGAGGGTGGATTATGAGAAATCAAGCAAACCGGCCTTGATAACATGACTATGGAGAGCATGTGTACCGATTTGCGTGAAATTTGGATAATATTTGGAGTAATATTAGAAAATGTGTTTTACATAGGTCGGCCTCCTGGTGGCGCTATGAAGAGCAGATGTGAAAAATTCCAGGCAATGTCCTTGGCTAGTGAGGTGCACCCTAGGAGACATTTATACTTCTGTGCGCAACAGTGTTGCGCACAGAAAACAGCTGATATACAAGCTCACATCGTGGACGTGACTGTTTTGAGCGTAGAGGTCTGCGTGCGCGACACCATCGCGGGACGAAGCATGAATTATACTTGATGGGCTGCAGGTGCGCGTGCAGCCGTGGATAACCAGGCTCTGCATGAGCGCCCCTCCCGTTCTTATGACAGCGACTGGAGGTGTGGTTTTGAGGACAACTGTTTTGAATTACTATTATTGTTCACACACACAACAGAAACCAATAGATTATATATTTCAAGAGTGAGAGATCACAGTAAAAATCCTAATCATTCTTCCTCCACACTGGGAGAAAAACAGCATCTGAAAGTTTGATGGTGCATTTTTTACACAGTTAGAACTTTTCCATTGCATCTTATGAGAGGCAGGGTTCATGTGCTGATGTTGCTTATATCAGCGTGACGTGGTCTGATAAGGCGTCTATTGGAGGGCTAGCGCCCCTCAAAACGCAGACCTAAAAGCTCTTAGCACTTCACTTGGTGCCGCGCTATGAGCTTGTAGATCTGATATTTTTTCAATAGCTTAAAGTATAACGTGATGCTTGAAACACCAAAAGAGGGTTAATCCCTTCAGCCGATCGACAAGCTCACAAGGCACGGTGTTGCGACGTGCTGTGACGTGCCGTGAGCTTCTTAGATCTGCTATTTTCCAACCATGTGAAAACAGAACATACCAAGTACACAACCCTGAGGGACCCCAGGGGTTTCTATACACACAATGGGGTTTAAGTGATTATCCAGTGTTTACGGTAGAGTATGCTAATCCAATATAATTAACACAATTGCGGCAGTCTCCCAGTTCTTCTGTTGGGAGATGTCAGAGCAGTGGTTCCCAAACTGCGGTCCGGGGACCCCCAGGGGGTCCTTGAGGGAGTTCCAGGGGGTCCCCAGCTAAATGATAGTTAGGAATCAAAATGGACCCTTATGGGTCTGTAACTCAGAGAGTGTAGAGAGTTAAATTGAGTTTGATTTTACAATACACATTGGGATCCCAGAGAGAAAAGCTGTTAAATGGGGGGACCGTAGCCCTAATTCAGGTCAAACCTGGGGGTCCTTGAAATGAAAATGGTTGAAAATCACTGCTAGAGTCGTGAAAATCTTCTCTTATGGTTATGGGGGTCCTTGGCATAACTTTTCTAATGGGGGTCTGCGGGCTAATGAGGGTCCTTGACATTAACCCATTTTGAGAGGGAACCCCTTTTGGTGTTAGCATTATGTTGTAGCTTTAGCTATTGAAAAATAGCAGATCTACAAGCTCATAGCGCGCCACTCGGTGGCTATTTTTTTTTTGTAGGTCTGCTATTTTTTTTAAATCGAAGAGCGACTGACATAGAAGACATTTTTAGAATCTGATCTCAGGTCAGAATGAAAACTGTCAGGATGTAGAAGACATGTTTAGAATCTGATCTCAGGTCAGAATGGAAAACTGTCAGGATGTAGAAGACATGTTTAGAATCTGATCTCAGGTCAGAATGGAAAACTGTCAGGATGTAGAAGACATGTTTAATCTGATCTCTGATGTAGAACCTGTGGTCAGCAGTGGTGTAAGAAATAGTAACTAAGCACATTTACTCAAATACTGCATACTTAAGTACAATTTTAAGTTACTTTTACTTTACTGGAGTATTTCCAATTTCTAGAGATGTCCCGATACTGTATCGGTATCGGAAAAGTATCAGTATCGGCCCTTATTTGGTCATATCGGTATCAGTGAATATGGCAGTCTAACCAGCGATCCCACACAGGGGTTAAGGGGTCAACACTATGCCAGTCTAACCACTGATCCGACACAGGGGTGTAAGGGGGTTGACACTATGCCAGTCTAACCAGCGATCCCACACAGGGGTTAAGGGGTCAACACTATGCCAGTCTAACCACTGATCCGACACAGGGGTGTAAGGGGGTTGACACTATGCCAGTCTAACCAGCGATCCCACACAGGGGGTAAGGGGGTCGACACTATGGCAGGTAAATACAATGTTGGGACATGTGGAGTTTGCTTTGGAGTTGACCAAACTGCAAGTGTACATTTGAGTCTGCTATAAACACAACACGAGATCACAACACTGGTATTCGGTATCGGCTAACACAGACATTGTGATATCGGATCGGATCGGGAACGAAAAAAGTGTATCCTGCGATTTCCAATACTTCTACTCTCTCAGAGACAGATACTTTTATTCCACTTACAATGTTTTGAAAACTTGAGTTACTATAGTTACTTTGTAGATTTTGATTACTATTACAAAGCATGCATTAACCACATTGTGAGCTTGTAGTTCTGCTATTTTCATTTTTTTTTACTTAACTTAAATGGACTAAATGGAAACTAAATTAAAACTAAGCTACGATGACTAAAACTAAGACTAAATATATTGCCAATTTCATCAACAAATAAAAACTAGACTAACTAAATGTTAGGAAGTGACTAGTGGACAAGTATAAGTCATTTTACACTTGGTTGCATGCTGAAAATAGCAGATCTACAAGCTCACAACGTGTCGCAGCGTGACAAGTTGTGAGCTTGTAGATCGGCTATTTTCAGCCAGCACGTGAAATCAGTCATTAAGACGGCACCAAGGCCCGCCAAAATACATTTTAGTCGACTAAATCAACTGTAGATTTAGTTGACTAAATCAACTGTAGATTTAGGTGACTAAAACTATAGATAGACAACACTAAAACATTCCAGGTGAAGTAAAATAATACTAAAACTAAATAAACTATTCAAGAGACTAAAACTAAATCAAAGTTTGATGTTGAAGTGAATAGAGCTAACAGCTAACTGAACTGTGATGTCACAGGATCCCAGAGCCAATTAGCGTCATTAGTACTGAACTGTGATGTCACAGGATCCCAGAGCCAATTAGCGTCATTAGTACTGAACTGTGATGTCACAGGATCCCAGAGCCAATTAGCGTCATTAGTACTGAACTGTGATGTCACAGGATCCCAGAGCCAATTAGCGTCATTAGTACTGAACTGTGATGTCACAGGATCCCAGAGCCAATTAGCTTCATTAGTAGTGAACTGTGAGGTCACAGGATCCCAGAGCCAATTAGCGTCATTAGTACTGAACTGTGATGTCACAGGATCCCAGAGCCAATTAGCATCATTAGTACTGAACTGTGATGTCACAGGATCCCAGAGCCAATTAGCTTCATTAGTACTGAACTGTGATGTCACAGGATCCCAGAGCCAATTAGCATCATTAGTACTGAACTGTGATGTCACAGGATCCCAGAGCCAATTAGCTTCATTAGTACTGAACTGTGATGTCACAGGATCCCAGAGCCAATTAGCATCATTAGTACTGCAGTACATGTGGCGTGAAATCCATTATATGGCGCTTTCACTGTTCTACAGTGGTCACATTTACTATACTGTACTTTGTCTTGAGTGCCTTTACTGTGAGTATTTGTATTGGTGGGATTTACACTACTGTTAACCGTGTCTTATCTCATGACCACATACACATTCCACATTCCATCTCCAGGCTTTTCACCTTTCCATCCGTGCACTCGTCCATGTTCTCCTGCCTTCCTATATGAGTACACACACACACACACACACACACACACACACAGGCTCACTGTAGTAGAGTACAAATGGAACGTCTGTGAGTGCAGAGTTACATTAACACATTTGTACTGTTAATTTACCCCCCCCCCCTCTTCTCTCTCTCTCTCAATTAAATTCAATTCAAAGGAGCTTTATTGGCATGAGAAAACGTATACGTTTGCATTGATGTTGTTCTTGAGCTCGTTTTGTTGTTTATTCATTTGAGATGACATGAGGGTGTGTTGTACGTCGGGGAATAGATTTAACAAACGAGAAATCTTATGTTCACAATTCTCTGCTCTCTCTCTCACACACACACACACACACACACACACACACACACACACACACACACACACAACACACACACCCTCCCCGTGCCCCCTTCGCTGACCTCTGCTTCATCTCCCACAAGGCCCCGGGGCTGAGGCAGCCTGGCACCAGACAGTTATTCAAACCCTCAGGCCGCTTCACTGCAGGTCAGAGAGAGAGAGAGAGAGAGAGAGAGAGAGAGAGAGAGAGGGGGGGGGGAGAGAGAGATGGAGAGAGAGAGAGAGAGAGAGAGAGGTTGTGTACGCGCCTCAGCAGTGAATCATTTACTGATTAACTGTAATTTGGTAATATTTATGTCCACTACAGACAATCCATCCCATAATGAGATTAGAGAAGGCTGATGATGAAAGTATAGTGTCCCATCTCTGGAGTGGCTTCGGTCAAACGTATTGGTAGAGAGACATTCAGTCTAGAGACTGAAACAGAAGTGGATTTCCACTCCTGTCCTGTCCCACTCCCACAGCCTGTAGAATGACTCCTGATCCCATCCCGCTCCCACTCGAGATGACTCCCACTCCCATCCCGCTCCTGTTTTTTTTTTTTATAGGCCTACCGCATTGTGCCGATTATAGACCACTCCAATAATAAGATGACCCCCATTTTCACTTTTCGCTGCAAAAGCTCCTTTTGGGCATCATCTCCCCCGCCGCCATCCATTTGTTGTTCCGTTGTGTGCTTTACTGTGCTACTCGGTGCTACTGTACTGTGATAGTGTGATGTGCTTCTCATTGTTGTTGTGTCTGTTCAGTTTTCACTTCTTCTTCTTCTTCCCGGAGTCTCCGCATTTAAGTTCCGGCACTGATGGATTATGGGTATGTGTAGTTCTTTTGACTTGCTAACGCAAGTCAAAAGAGCGTTGTCTCACTGAAAGATGACTACAAATATGGGTGCTTCTGTTCTTTTGGTTGGCGCCACGACCAGCTGACAATGATCATTATGATTCTAGATAGATGTCATTCCCGCTCCTGCACGCTCCCGTTGACTTTCATTCACGTCCCGTCCCGATCACGGGATTAATAAAAATGTTAATCCCATCCCACGAGATTCCCGCGGGAATCACGTAACCCACGGGAATCCCGACAAAATGTCACTCTCTAATTTCTAATAGAGAGAAGACTTCCGCACACCCGGCAGGCAATTTGGAGCAGGTGCGATGATGACAAAGAGTATACAATGTGGAAGAAGGGACATCCGCACACTGCCACTTGCTAGTTCAGAGCAATTTTATTAATTGAGCAACGTCTCTCTAATTTCTGTCATAGTGCTCTGTGTTGTTAGAGAGAGAACGTATTGGTAGAGAGACAACATATATTTTCAGATAGGGGGGTCCCTGGAACAACATATTTTCAGATGGGGGGGTCCCTGGAACAACATATTTTCAGATGGGGGTCCCTGGAACAACATATTTTCAGATAGGGGTCCCTGGAACAACATATTTTCAGACGGGGGGTCCCTGGAACAACATATTTTCAGACAGGGGGTCCCTGGAACAACATATTTTCAGATAGGGGTCCCTGGAACAACATATTTTCAGATAGGGGGTCCCTGGAACAACATATTTTCAGATGGGGGGGTCCCTGGAACAACATATTTTCAGATGGGGGGGTCCCTGGAACAACATATTTTCAGATAGGGGGTCCCTGGAACAACATATTTTCAGATGGGGGGGTCCCTGGAACAACATATTTTCAGATGGGGGTCCCTGGAACAACATATGTTCAGATGGGGGTCCCTGGAACAACATATTTTCAGATAGGGGTCCCTGGAACAACATATTTTCAGATAGGGGTCCATGGAACAACATATTTTCAGATAGGGGGGTCCCTGGAACAACATATTTTCAGATGGGGGGTCCCTGGAACAACATATTTTCAGATGGGGGTCCCTGGAACAACATATTTTCAGATGGGGGTCCCTGGAACAACATATTTTCAGATGGGGGTCCCTGGAACAACATATTTTCAGATGGGGGTCCCTGGAACAACATATTTTCAGATAGGGGTCCCTGGAACAACATATTTTCAGATAGGGGGTCCCTGGAACAACATATTTTCAGATGGGGGTCCCTGGAACAACATATTTTCAGACGTGTCTGAGAACGACTGACACATAATTAGAAACATGAGGTTATTCAAGAAAACTGTCAGGATTTTGGAAGACATTTTGTAGAATCGTCCTCAGTCCAAAATGGGCTAATGAAATATAACTAATACATGTTTCCCTCAGCGGAACTTAAGTCGCCCCTTTGACTGTATAATTGTCGCCTTTGTAGAGTTTTAAAATCCCCCCCCCCCCCCCCCCTCGCCTCCTTTTTTCTTCTCCTATTATAAAAAAAAAGGAAGATGTTATTCGGCCATAAATTAATTTTGTTTTCACGACGTTTGATTTAGTTTCTTTTTAATCCCATGAAGGGAGAAATGAAAGAGGGGTGGTGGAGGGGAGGACTGTGATTGGATTAAAAGTTGTCTTTGTAAACAGTGTGACCCGCGCCTCCTTTCTCTCTCTGTTTTAAAGGGAAGTCTCTTCTCTTCATAACGTGGAGCCGAGACACATGAAGGGCTTCTCTTTTTAACCCATTCTGAGCGGGAAACCCCTTTTTGGTGTTTGAAGCTTCATGTTATAATTTAGCTATTGAAAAATATCAGATCTACAAAGTAAGCAAAGGTACTATGTTTACCCAGGGTAACTGGACTAAGCTCAAGAACTTGTTTACAGCCAGGCCCTGCTCATAGAACATTTCATGGTAGGGGTTCAATGCCTTGTCCAAGGGCACTTCAGCGGTGGTAATTTTAACGTGCCGCTCCGGGGATACGAACTAGCGACCTTTCCGATATCAAGACCGCTCTGCAAACCGTTCGGCCACCGCTGCTACGAGCTTGTAGGTCTGCTATTTTTGAAAAATCGTGAAAATCTTTGAATATATATTCTTTCAGCGTGTTTTTAACTCTAATCTTCGCTTCTGGGGGGAGGGTCCCTGGAACAACATATTTTCAGATGGGGGTCGGCGACCAATTACATATATCTTTGGGGGTCCTTGACATGAACTATTGAGAACCACTGATATAGAAAACTCAGAAAACTGTCATGATTTAGAAGACATTTTGTAGAATCTTTCTCAGGTCAAAATGGGTTAAAAGAGGACAGGAGTCTTTGGAGTCTTTATTGTCAGACCGGTTGTTGGGCCTGTGTTCTGTTCTGAGTCCATGTTCTGCTCCTCTAAAAGCCCGCTCTCGGTTCATGTTTGCCTCTGAGCTCTGCTTTGAGCGATTACGGTCCGGCAAATGAAGACATATTTTCCTCTCTTTATTGTATAGCTTTGAATCCCCCCCCTCCCCGTATCAATAAACGACACTGGGCGCTTTGCGGGCGGTTCACAAGCCAGTACGTAATTCGACGTTTGTAAGTTGTTGTGTTTTTTTTGTTGGTGAAATCTCAGTGTTTTGGCTGTATTTGGGGGCTGACACGGAACACCGTGGGTCGTCGGGGGCCGGGCAGCTCGCTCACCGCTCGATACCAGATGAGAGTTTGGTAAACAGGAGTGATGTCAGTAAACCATCTGTGATGTCAGTAAACCGCGCCACCAGAGATGAGCCGTATCGGACAGAGGCATCGCTAAGAAATCTGAGTTGTGCCATTAGACGGAGACACACACACACACACACACACACACACACACACACACACACACACACACACACAGAACGGATTGTTCCACGGAACAGACTGACGGACCTCTTAGCCTTATCTTCCGTGAGCTACTCTTACAGAGAGAGAGAGAGAGAGGGGGGAAATAATGCCTCGCTCTTTCTGCTGCCTCCCATTTCCCATTCTCTCGTTTCTCTCTCCCTCTGTCTGTCTCCTCTCCTCTCCTCTCCTCTCCTCTCCTCTCCTCTCCTCTCCTCTCCTCTCCTCTCCTCTCCTCTCCTCTCCTCTCCTCTCCTCTCCTCTCCTCTCCCCTCCCCTCCCCTCCCCTCTGTGCTGCTCCTTAAAACATCCTCTTAACCCTCTTGCACTTCTTCCATTGTCCTCTTCCCTCGATATCTCACCTTGATGTTTAATATCTTGTTTCTTTGATCGCTCCGACACTATCTATCCGTCTCTGGCTCTATGGAGCTCTAAGGCCTCACTGCCTCTATAGACTGCTATAGAAGGCTCTATGGAGCTCTAAGGGCCTCACTGCCCCCATAGACTGCTATAGAAGGCTCTATGGAGCTCTAAGGGCCTCACTGCCCCCATAGACTGCTATAGAAGGCTCTATGGAGCTCTAAGGGCCTCACTGCCCCCATATACTGCTATAGAAGGCTCTATGGAGCTCTAAGGCCTCACTGCCCCCATAGACTGCTATAGAAGGCTCTATGGAGCTCTAAGGCCTCACTGCCTCCATATACTGCTATAGAAGGCTCTATGGAGCTCTAAGGCCTCACTGCCTCCATAGACTGCTATAGAAGGCTCTATGGAGCTCTAAGGCCTCACTGCCTCCATAGACTGCTATAGAAGGCTCTATGGAGCTCTAAGACCTCACTGCCTCCATAGACTGCTATAGAAGGCTCTATGGAGCTCTAAGGGCCTCACTGCCTCCACAGACTGCTATAGAAGGCTCTATGGAGCTCTAAGACCTCACTGCCTCCATAGACTGCTATAGAAGGCTCTATGGAGCTCTAAGGCCTCACTGCCTCCATAGACTGCTATAGAAGGCTCTATGGAGCTCTAAGGGCCTCACTGCCTCCACAGACTGCTATAGAAGGCTCTATGGAGCTCTAAGACCTCACTGCCTCCATATACTGCTATAGAAGGCTCTATGGAGCTCTAAGGGCCTCACTGCCTCCATAGACTGCTATAGAAGGCTCTATGGAGCTCTAAGGCCTCACTGCCTCCACAGACTGCTATAGAAGGCTCTATGGAGCTCTAAGGGCCTCACTGCCTCCACAGACTGCTATAGAAGGCTCTATGGAGCTCTAAGACCTCACTGCCTCCATATACTGCTATAGAAGGCTCTATGGAGCTCTAAGGGCCTCACTGCCTCCATATACTGCTATAGAAGGCTCTATGGAGCTCTAAGACCTCACTGCCTCCATATACTGCTATAGAAGGCTCTATGGAGCTCTAAGGGCCTCACTGCCTCCACAGACTGCTATAGAAGGCTCTATGGAGCTCTAAGACCTCACTGCCTCCATAGACTGCTATAGAAGGCTCTATGGAGCTCTAAGGCCTCACTGCCTCCATAGACTGCTATAGAAGGCTCTATGGAGCTCTAAGGCCTCACTGCCTCCATAGACTGCTATAGAAGGCTCTATGGAGCTCTAAGGCTCTGCTATAGAAGGCTCTATGGAGCTCTAAGGCTCTGCTATAGAAGGCTCTATGGAGCTCTAAGGCTCTGCTATAGAAGGCTCTATGGAGCTCTAAGGCTCTGCTATAGAAGGCTCTATGGAGCTCTAAGGCTCTGCTATAGAAGGCTATGGAGCTCTAAGGCTCTGCTATAGAAGGCTCTATGGAGCTCTAAGGCTCTGCTATAGAAGGCTCTATGGAGCTCTAAGGCTCTGCTATAGAAGGCTATGGAGCTCTAAGGCTCTGCTATAGAAGGCTCTATGGAGCTCTAAGGCTCTGCTATAGAAGGCTCTATGGAGCTCTAAGGCTCTGCTATAGAAGGCTATGGAGCTCTAAGGCTCTGCTATAGAAGGCTCTATGGAGCTCTAAGGCTCTGCTATAGAAGGCTATGGAGCTCTAATGCGCTGCTATAGAAGGCTCTATGGAGCTCTAAGGCTCTGCTATAGAAGGCTATGGAGCTCTAAGGCTCTGCTATATAAGGCTCTATGGAGCTCTAATGCTCTGCTATAGAAGGCTATGGAGCTCTAAGGCTCTGCTATATAAGGCTCTATGGAGCTCTAATGCTCTGCTATAGAAGGCTATGGAGCTCTAATGCTCTGCTATAGAAGGCTATGGAGCTCTAATGCTCTGCTATAGAAGGCTCGTGCTATATAAGATCCCGACACGTCTGCGCGCGCACGTACACACAAACTGCTTGTGATGACACTGAGTCGTCCCTCTCGTCTCTGACAGAACCAAACGGATGGATAATTAGATATCAAAGGGAGGCGGGCTGGGTGTGGCGGCACCCCCCCCCCCCCCCCCCCCCCCCCCCCGGCCCGGGCCGGGCCTCTCCGATGGTAAAGCACTTATTAATGAGATAGGCTCTTATCTGCTCTCCTCCCAGGAATTCTGCCTTTGATCGGCCCGCGACTCCGGACTTAATACATTTTTGATTGATAGGCCGAGATGACAGAGAGAGAGGCAGTAAGGATAGGGTGGGTGAAGGCGTGTGTGTGTGTGTGTGTGTGTGTGTGTGTGTGTGTGTGTGTGTGTGTGTGTGTGTGTGTGTGTGTGTGTGTGTGTGTGTGTGTGTGTGTGTGTGTGTGTGTGTGTGTGTGTGTGTGTGTGTGTGTGACTGTATCGATGCCCTTCACATGATTAAATTACTTTCATGACAACAGTGTTTTCACCTGCATGCGGGACGTCGCCTCAGACGCTCTTGAACGCACGCGTCGTAGAATTTGGCCGTGCATTCTAAATGCATGCTAATTGTATATACGTTGCACTGTATACGTATATGTATAAGCGCACGTGTGCGTGTGTGTGTGTGTGCATGCATACGCAGATGCACACCCACACATTCCTCCATATGCGCACCGCAGCACATATTATTCCCAAGGCCTCGTAGAGATATAAATTGTGCGAGACAGACAGGCCCGTTCAGTCAACCTTAAACCCCACCCATAACTCACACATTCGGGGCGCGAGGAAATCTTTTCCTTAAGACAGAGCGAGTGAGGGGTGGGCCGGGGGAAGGGTAAAGACGGAGATAAGACCCCCCTTCCCGCCCCCCCTGCTCTGGCTGAGATGAGTTATAGCCCACCCGGGAGGAGGAGGACGTGGCAAACGGCGACCCACCCAGACACCCCGCCCCGCCCCGCTCTGCTCGCCTCCTCGGGGATTGGTGGGGCTGGTGGTGTTTCTCCCGCTTTACGGCGAGGCGTGAGGCGCGATGCGCGGCCCCGTGCGGAGAGATAACGGCCTCAACGATCTCAATAACACCTTGACCACAAGACGAAGGAGACGACGACAACAACAACAACAACAATGGCACATGAAAAGAAACCCGTGTTATACCTCCACACACACACTACCCCTCTCTCTCCTCCACACACACACTGCCCCTCGCTCGCCCCTTGAACCCCTCAAGGACCACCTGGAAACCCCTCAAGGACCACCTGGAACCCCCTCAAGGACCACCTGGAACCCCCTCAAGGACCACCTGGAACCCCCTCAAGGACCACCTGGAACCCCCTCAAGGACCACCTGGAACCCCCTCAAGGACCATCTGGAACCCCCTCAGGGACCCCTGGAACCCCCTCAAGGACCACCTGGAACCCCCTCAAGGACCACCTGGAACCCCCTCAAGGACCACCTGGAACCCCCTCAAGGACCACCTGGAACCCCCTCAAGGACCACCTGGAACCCCCTCAAGGACCACCTGGAACCCCCTCAAGGACCATCTGGAACCCCCTCAGGGACCCCTGGAACCCCCTCAAGGACCACCTGGAACCCCCTCAAGGACCACTGGTTGAAAACCACTGGTTTGAAGGGACAGCCTCTATTATACAGTATCACGGTTCAATAACTAACAGTATATGTTATGTAATAACACGGCGGAATGAACACAGAAAGTTTCCCGTTGCGTGCGCGGTGCACATGGCCTGCACTGGGTTACACCAGATCAGACACATGGTGTAATTCAGCCCGAGACGTCTTTGCGGTGCCGCCTGATCTAATCATTTTATTGTGAAAGCCGGCCGTCCGGCCGTCCGTCACGTATCGTATCGATCCTCGTTTCCTATAAGCTTCTTTTTGATTGGTCACATGCCATGCCAGCCAGGCATATAGCACGGACGGACGGACGGACGGACGCGAAAGAGGGGAAAAAAGCGCTTGGTGAGAACACGATGGAACGGCGGCGAGAGATGTGGTGAGAAGCGCGAGAGAGAGAGAGAGAGAGAGACGGCAGGAGGAGAGGGAGTCATGACGATAAGAGCAACGCAGGAACTGATAGAGGGGGAGAAACCGTGTAGAGAAGGGAAATGATTAAAAAACGGCAATCACCAGTCGGGAGCCGATAAACCCAAGCTGTCGTTAATTAGAAGCGTGCAACTCGTGGGGATTGGCACGGATTATGGCCTCACATTTTTCACCCCCCTTTGCCTTTCTCTGCATCTTTTCCCTCTCTCTCCCCCCCCCCCCCCCCCCCTCCTCTAGTTCCCCCTCCTACCAGTTCCTCTACGACTGTCTGTATACCCCCGTCGACAGAGAAACTAAAGTTTGACGTTTGACGGGAGTTGTGTGTGCCATTTATTAGAGCAATCGCTGAGACGGTTGAAGAGAAGAAAATGAAAAAGTGTGAACAGGAGAGAGAGAGAGGGAGCGAGAGCCCGAGATGGAGAGACAAAGGAAGGATGAGGTATTGGGCAGGTTTTTTGAGTGATCTAGGCTTTTGGGGGGCATATGGGTGGTATAACCCATTTAGCCCTGATGTCGAGAGGTTTCTGAAAAACCTCATGTTTCTGTATATCAGTGGTGCTAAATATTTCATGTCAAGTACCCCAAAAATTATATGTAATTGGCTGTCGACCCCCATCTGGAAATAATGTTGTTCCAGGGACCCCCCCCCCCCCCCAGAAGCAAAGATATGAGTTAAAAACGTTCGCTGTGAAATAATATATATTCAAAGATTTGCGACACATTTTCACAGTTTTTTTTTTCCTCAAAAATAGCAGATTGTAGCTCTGCTATTTCTTGCTAAAGTATGAAATAACCCTTAAAACACCAAAAAGGGGTCGTTCCCGCCCGGAGCGGGATAAGGCCATAAACAAAGGACTGACAGCACCACCCATCAACAGCGACAGCTCTGCCTGCTGCTGCCTAGATAAAGCGGGAGGCTGTAGCCTCCTGTATCAACACCATCCATCATCCATCTATACGCCCTGCGCGGCCCCGGCCCGTTCAACCTGCATGCCCGGCCCGCTCGACCCAACCCACTGCCCGCCCGCCCTGCCCGCCCGCCCCCGGCCCACTCGACCCAACCCATCCCACCTCCCTCGCCCCCCCCCCCCCCCCCGTCAGACCCCTTGTTTCTACTCCCCACACACACCTGTCCCACTAACTGCCCCTGGTCCGCTATGGGCCTCCGCCACATCTAACCTCTCAAAGATTTCATATAGTCTAGTCCAGGGGTCTGCAACAGGCGGCTCTAGAGCACACCCCTAGTGGCTCCCTGTAGCATTAAAAGTAGCAATACATTTTTTTCCATTTATGGTTTCTGTAGGAGGCCAAACGTGACAAGCATTCTTAATATGAAGCTATGGCTTCTACAGGGAGAGAAATAAAGATAGCCGACGAAAAACAGAGGATTTAACAGTTCGTGGACAGAGGCTTTTGCCTTCACAGCCAATGCAGATTGACTGCCTGTATGTTTAATCTGCAGTGAGAAGCTATCAAACAACAAAAAAAGTAACGTTGAAAGACATTTCCAGGGAAAGCATGCTAAATTCTGCTATTTTCGTTGCAACCCGGGAGATAATAAAGCTTGGCAAGCTGCATTATAATGTATATATATATATATATATATATATGCTTAGGTGATTTCTATTTATATTAGGATACATTTGTGCGACTGTAAAGTGTAAAGACGAAACGGAAGTGGGGAGGAGGCTCCACTTCCGCTTTATAGTTTACTCATGACAACTCTTCCGTTGCTCCAGACGGTATGACGGAAGCATTTATAGTTTACTCATGACAGCTCTTCCGTTGCTCCAGACTGTATGATGGAAGCATTTATATTTTACTCATGATCAGAGCTTCCGTTGCTCCAGACTGTATGATAGAAGCATTTATATTTTACTCCTGACAGCTCTTCCGTTGCTGATGGAAGCATTTGGAAATTGCGAGATGCAACAGTCTGGCAACACGAGACTAAAGCTTCCATAACGCATGGGCCATGCGTTATGGAAGCTTTAGTCTGTGAGGGCCATGCGTTATGGCCATGCGGCATGGCCATAACGCATGGCCCTCACAGACTAAAGCTTCCATAACGCATGGCCATATAACGCATGGCCATAACCCATGGACCTCGCAACAGACTAAAGCTCCTATAACGCATGGCCATAACGCATGACCCTCACAACAGACTAAAGCTTCCATAACGCATGGCCATAACGCATGACCCTCACAACAGACTAAAGCTTCCATAACGCATGGCCATAACGCATGGCCCTCACAACAGACTAAAGCTTCCATAACGCATGGCCATAACGCATGACCCTCACAACAGACTAAAGCTTCCATAACGCATGGCCATAACGCATGACCCTCACAACAGACTAAAGCTTCCATAACGCATGGCCATAACGCATGACCCTCACAACAGACTAAAGCTTCCATAACGCATGGCCATAACGCATGGCCCTCACAACAGCACGTTGAGTCCCCGCCGGCTGCCTTTTGCATTCTGGTACTGTATGTGTGTTACTCCCTAAACTTCTCTGGGTGTTTCCGAAGCCCGTCTTTGTTATCGTCCGTCCGAGTCTTTGGCTCTTTAGGTTGTTACTCGTCGCCACTCGGGCGGTGTCGCGGCGCGGGCGGTGTCGCGGCGCGGGCGCCGTGCGTTTGTGTGCACGTGTTTTGCGGTCTCGAAGCTCAACTTTTGAAGGACGACCATTAACCCTCTAAGACCCAGCGTTGCTTTTTAGCAACAATTTTATTTTAATTAATTACTAAATTATTATTATATTTTTCTGTTCTTTTATCACCTAAATGTCATCAGTGATGTTCATTGCAATGCCATTTCAATGCCATTGGTCAGGATATTTGCATATAAATACCCCCCACAGAGGCTGAAATTCACACAAATTAAAAATGTCTGGATGTTTTGAACATTTTTTAACCTAAGACTTTTGACCTTTACCCTAATAAAAGTAGGTACAATAATTGTAATATATGTTTTTTTGTGATCATTAGAATGTCTAGAACATGTTTTATTAATTATTGTGAACGATATCCCCCAAATGTAAATTATTAATTTATTATATTATTATATAATTATTATACATTTTTCATCAAACTTTATTTTTTTTATTTTTTTCAACATATTTTTTAGTCTTAGTCCTAGTAGTACAAAGTACAAGGTTGAAATCTATTTTTTGAAAGTAGAAATTAATGCGGGTGTTAGAGGGCGCACATGTCCACCATCCTCGGTATGTCCTTATCTGGCTGTAGTATAGTTAAGTGTTTATCTGGCTGTAGTATAGTTCAGTGTTTATCTGGCTGTAGTATAGCTCAGTGTTTATCTGGCTGTAGTATAGTTCAGTGTTTATCTGTAGTATAGCTCAGTGTTTATCTGGCTGTAGTATAGCTCAGTGTTTATCTGGCTGTAGTATAGCTCAGTGTTTATCTGTAGTATAGCTCATTGTTTATCTGTAGTATAGCTCAGTGTTTATCTGTAGTATAGCTCAGTGTTTATCTGTAGTATAGCTCATTGTTTATCTGTAGTAGGCCTATAGCTCAGTGTTTATCTGTAGTATAGCTCAGTGTTTATCAGGCTGTAGTATAGCTCAGTGTTTATCTGTAGTATAGCTCATTGTTTATCTGTAGTATAGCTCAGTGTTTATCTGTAGTATAGCTCAGTGTTTATCAGGCTGTAGTATAGCTCAGTGTTATCTGTAGTATAGCTCATTGTTTATCTGTAGTATAGCTCAGTGTTTATCTGTAGTATAGCTCAGTGTTTATCTGTAGTATAGCTCAGTGTTATCTGTAGTATAGCTCAGTGTTTATCTGTAGTATAGCTCAGTGTTTATCTGTAGTATAGCTCAGTGTTTATCTGTAGTATAGCTCAGTGTTATCTGTAGTATAGCTCAGTGTTTATCTGTAGTATAGCTCAGTGTTTATCTGTAGTATAGCTCAGTGTTTATCTGTAGTATAGCTCAGTGTTATCTGTAGTATAGCTCAGTGTTTATCTGTAGTATAGCTCATTGTTTATCTGTAGTATAGCTCAGTGTTTATCTGTAGTATAGCTCAGTGTTTATCTGTAGTATAGCTCAGTGTTTATCTGTAGTATAGCTCAGTGTTATCTGTAGTATAGCTCAGTGTTTATCTGTAGTATAGCTCATTGTTTATCTGTAGTATAGCTCAGTGTTTATCTGTAGTATAGCTCAGTGTTTATCTGTAGTATAGCTCAGTGTTTGTCTGGCTGTAGTATAGCTCAGTGTTTATCTGTAGTATAGCTCAGTGTTTATCTGTAGTATAGCTCAGTGTTTATCTGTAGTATAGCTCAGTGTTTTATCTGGCTGTAGTATAGCTCAGTGTTTATCTGTAGTATAGCTCAGTGTTTATCTGTAGTATAGCTCAGTGTTTATCTGTAGTATAGCTCAGTGTTTGTCTGGCTGTAGTATAGCTCAGTGTTTATCTGTAGTATAGCTCAGTGTTTATCTGTAGTATAGCTCAGTGTTTATCTGTAGTATAGCTCAGTGTTTTATCTGGCTGTAGTATAGCTCAGTGTTTATCTGTAGTATAGCTCAGTGTTTATCTGTAGTATAGCTCATTGTTTATCTGTAGTATAGCTCAGTGTTTATCTGTAGTACAGCTCAGTGTTTATCTGTAGTATAGCTCATTGTTTATCTGTAGTATAGCTCAGTGTTTATCTGTAGTATAGCTCAGTGTTTATCTGTAGTATAGCTCAGTGTTTATCTGTAGTATAGCTCATTGATAAACTGTAGTATAGCTCAGTGTTTATCTGGCTGTAGTATAGCTCAGTGTTTATCTGTAGTATAGCTCAGTGTTTATCTGTAGTATAGCTCATTGATAAACTGTAGTATAGCTCAGTGTTTATCTGGCTGTAGTATAGCTCAGTGTTTATCTGTAGTATAGCTCAGTGTTTATCTGTAGTATAGCTCAGTGTTTATCTGTAGTATAGCTCAGTGTTTGTCTGTAGTATAGCTCAGTGTTTTATCTGGCTGTAGTATAGCTCAGTGTTTATCTGTAGTATAGCTCAGTGTTTATCTGTAGTATAGCTCAGTGTTTTATCTGGCTGTAGTATAGCTCAGTGTTTATCTGTAGTATAGCTCAGTGTTTATCTGTAGTATAGCTCAGTGTTTTATCTGGCTGTAGTATAGCTCAGTGTTTATCTGTAGTATAGCTCAGTGTTTATCTGTAGTATAGCTCAGTGTTTATCTGTAGTATAGCTCAGTGTTTATCTGTAGTATAGCTCAGTGTTTTATCTGGCTGTAGTATAGCTCAGTGTTTATCTGTAGTATAGCTCAGTGTTTATCTGTAGTATAGCTCAGTGTTTATCTGTAGTATAGCTCAGTGTTTATCTGGCTGTAGTATAGCTCAGTGTTTATCTGTAGTATAGCTCAGTGTTTATCTGTAGTATAGCTCAGTGTTTATCTGTAGTATAGCTCAGTGTTTATCTGTAGTATAGCTCAGTGTTATCTGTAGTATAGCTCAGTGTTTATCTGTAGTATAGCTCAGTGTTTATCTGTAGTATAGCTCAGTGTTATCTGTAGTATAGCTCAGTGTTTATCTGTAGTATAGCTCAGTGTTTATCTGTAGTATAGCTCAGTGTTTATCTGTAGTATAGCTCAGTGTTATCTGTAGTATAGCTCAGTGTTTATCTGTAGTATAGCTCAGTGTTTATCTGTAGTATAGCTCAGTGTTTATCTGTAGTATAGCTCAGTGTTTATCTGTAGTATAGCTCAGTGTTTATCTGTAGTATAGCTCAGTGTTTATCTGTAGTATAGCTCAGTGTTTATCTGTAGTATAGCTCAGTGTTTATCTGTAGTATAGCTCAGTGTTATCTGTAGTATAGCTCAGTGTTTATCTGTAGTATAGCTCAGTGTTTATCTGTAGTATAGCTCAGTGTTTATCTGTAGTATAGCTCAGTGTTTATCTGTAGTATAGCTCAGTGTTATCTGTAGTATAGCTCAGTGTTATCTGTAGTATAGCTCAGTCTTTATCTGGTTGTAGTATAGCTCAGTGTTTATCTGGCTGTAGTATAGCTCAGTGTTTTGGCGTGCTGTAAAGGTGAACGGACGCTGACACACACGAGAAATTAATTCTGTTGCTTTTCTTCATTACTCAGAGGACTATTTCACTTTTCCTGCATAATATATATATTTCTCGTCAAATCGGACACAGCAAGAAAGCTTTGCTGTAAAAAAGTACAGGATTTTCCAGAACTTCTTCTGCCTGACAAAATATTAAACCACAATTTGGGATTTTAGCTTTTTTTTGTTTCGCCCCTTCAGGACACCCATTGTTCTCCCTGTCAGTCTGGGGGTTTTGTTTGAGCATCGACTCCCTTTCTTTGTTGCTCTTGGGGGGGGGGGGGTGAAATATGCAAATGGAGATTGGCACTCTGAAGAAACAATGTTGACATCTCCCATCCGAGCTGCCCCCTAAATACACACACACACGTCACGCTGCACACACCATTCAGCGTTCTCTTTTGGCCCGGTTTGGCAGCGCTGTCTCTTTTGGCTGTCTGTCAAGCACACTTTCACAATATGTACCTATATGCCCCTGTGCCCCCCCCCCCCCCCGGGCAGCACGCCGCTCCGTTAAGGCTGGCCCACTTAGAGTCACGGACGGATGGACGGACGGACGGACAGACAGGACAGGCAGCGGGACACACAATGTCTGTCAGCTGTGGAGCTGCAAACAATATATTGAGCTAATCTGACTTTGGAAGAAAGAGAGTTGAACAAAAGGAGAGTCACACACAAAGTTGTGGATGGCGAACACACACACGCACGCACACATACATGCGCACGCACACGCGGCACACATACATGCGCACGCACACACATGCGCACACACACACACACACACGTCGTGGGCAGCGGTGGCCGAACGGTTTGCGGAGCGGTCTTGATATCGGAAAGGTCGCTAGTTCGTATCCCCGGACCGGCACGTTAAAATGACCACTGCTCAAGTGCCCTTGAGCAAGGCATTGAACCTCTACCATGAAATGTTCTATGAGCAGGGCCTGGCTGTAAACAAGTTCTTGAACTTAGTCCAGTTACCCTGGGTAAACATGGTAGCTTTGCTTTGCTTTTGCACACATTACTATATTCTTGTGAGGATATAAATACATTTATTTTAGGATGGCAATCTTTGTTTGTAGTTATCAGCTGTTTTAGTATAACTCGGCCATAACTCGGTATATGCTTAAATCTAACCCTAAGCCCAACTCCCCACATCATTTTTAAAAACATGAAACATGAAGGACCATATGGGGAAGATTGTCTTCAGAATTATGTCTTTTTTCATCGGGCCCTCAACAAGTGCACGCACGCAAGCATGCACGCACGCACGCACACGCGCAAATGCACACACACACGCACACATGCACACACACACACACACACACACACACACATGGAGTTTGGTGATTGTGACTGTATTGAAGTGGAAGTGAGTCTTACAACAATGTGCAGACAGAGTATACCAGAGACTCGTGGTGACCAATGGGAGCCCGGCGTCGTAAAGTGGTGACCAATGGGAAACCCTTTTTGGTGTTTTAAGCATCATGTTATGCATGTGACGCAAATCTTTGAATATATATTCTTTCAGAGCAGAACTTTGTCAACTCAAATCTTTGCTTCTGGGGGTTCCTGAATAACATATTTTCAGATGGGGGTCGGTGGCCAATTACATATCAATTTTCGGGTCCTTGACATGGAATTATGGAGAACCACTGATACAGAAACATGAGGTCTTTCAGAAAACTGTCAGGATTTAGAATATATATATTTTTGAATTTCGACGTCAGGCCAAAACGGGCTAAGAGATACAGAGAAACAAACGCCAGGAGGAGGAGGAGGAGGAGGAGGAGAGCAGAGCGCAGAATGAGGGGGAAATAATATGTTGAACTATATACGACAAATTAAAGTGAATAAAAAGACAAGAAACGGGGAAACGCTGCCTATCACTTCTGTGAAATAATGAGCTGCGAGTGTGAACATCAAAGTGTATTTCTCCATCGGGGGCAGAGGGTCCCCCTCTTCTGTTCCTACAACGACAGAAATGAGGGGGAATGGAGTGCACGCACACATGCACGCACACGCACACACACACACACACACATAGATGAGGAGGAACGGAGTGCCAGAGAGCATGGACCCTTATGGGGATGTAACTCTGAGAGTGTGTACAAATGGAACCAAATGGACCCTTACGGGGATGTAACTCTGAGAGTGTACAAATGGATAAAAAAGCAACAAAAACAAATCTTACAAAAAACAAACAAAACAAAGCACAGTATGTGAGTAAGTCATAAGTCATACACTCTGAGATATTGGATGTAAAAAGTCTACAGCAGCTCTACGAGCTCACAACGTGCAGTAGAGCCAAACATGCGACATGTTTGTGGGCTTGATCGGCTATGAAGATACATTTGGAATGTTCTTTGAAACATTTTGAACAATGTCAGATGGGGTTCTGCGGGACAACCTACATGTTAATGTGGGGGTTCTTGACATGAAAAGGTTTGAGAAGCACTGCTTTATGGGAAGTGAAGTTTCCGTGAAGAACTGTGTTGTCGACAACTCGACATACACTTCCAAGCAGCGACGTAGAGTCTGTGGGGGCCACGGGGCCATGGCCCCCATGAAGAATCCTAGGGCCCCTTTCGGCCCCCATGAAGATTTTCGTGGACATTTTACATTACATTACATATTTTCTGGGAATTCCGAACATTTTGGACCTCTCCGCCGGCAATCTGAGAATCCCATCGTCAAATATTCGGGAAAACAGCGCCTCCCCTGTTGTTCCTCAGGCAACAGTCTGTCTTGAGAGACACCGGCCGTCCAAGAGTGTTAAAAAGTGCTAATCGGGTTTCTTTTGTAGTTGATCTTGAGGCGTGACATAATAACACTGATCAAGAATTCACCAAAGAGACCTAACCACAGACTAGTGAGACTACACACTGACTCGAGAAAAGACCCATATCGTCCAAAATAGGCTGATCAGTCGCTGTCTGTGTATAGGCTAATTCATTGGTAAAGTATGCTAAAGAACTCATTTTTAGACCATTTGGGAAATAAATAAATAAATAAATCCGCGGCGGCGGCCTCGCTTCGCTCGGCCGCGACAGTCCCCCCCAACGCAATTCTGTAGCCTACCCAAAGGTAAAACGCACCCGCCGCCTATGATCTCTCTCTCTCCTCCGTATCTCTCTATATCTCCCTCTCTCTCTCTCCCTCTCTCTCTCTCTCTCTCTCTCTCTCTCTCTCTCTCTCTCTCTCTCTCTCTCTCTCTCTCTCTCTCTCTCTCTCTCATAATAATAATAATATAGTCCTGAAAGTCCTCACCTTGGCTTGGACATTGGCCTATAGAAGCTGCTTTAAAAGTACCAGCGAAAACAACTTATTTTTTTCCGCGCTGCGGCGGGGGGGGGGGGGGGGGGGGGGGGGGGGGGGGGGGCGGGGAGGCGGGGGCTGCGGGGGGGTGGGGGGGGCCCCCTTGAGGATTGATCAAACTCTTCGGCTCTGCTTCCAAGTGACCTCAGAACGACCTTTATTGGTTCTCTGGCTTGCCTTACTGGTCCCATAGACAGTCCCATAGACACACAACTCTCTGAGTGTCTGCTGAAAGGGTTAAGCACATATGCAGAGGTCCATCCAGAGCTTTTAGTGATCTGGGCCTACAGATTAAAAACTACAACATCCAGAGGTTTAGTGATCTGGGCCTACAGATTAAAAACTACAATATCCAGAGGTTTTAGTGATCTGGGCTACATATTAAAAACTACAACATCCAGAGGTTTTAGTGATCTGGGCCTACAGATTAAAACTACAACATCCAGAGGTTTTAGTGATCTGGGCCTACAGATAAAATCACACCTGTGTGAACTGAGTGTTGCAACTCCCCTCTCTCTCCCCCTTCTCTCTCTCTCTCTCTCTCTCTCTCTCTCTCTCTCTCTCATGCAGGCAACAGTGCAGCACTGTCTCTCTCTCTCTGTTTCTGGCACAACAGCGCCCTACTGGTACTCATAGTCATACTGGTGCTCATTAACGTCACATAGGTGAACACATAGGTGAACACGGACATTGCTGTTCCTTGGAGTGGTTGCACCACTCAAAAAACTACAACATCCAGAGGTTTTAGAGCAGGTCGTCCAATGATCCCTGGGTAGGAGGTTCGAATCCGGCTCCTCCTCCTGTCCACATGTTGAAGTGTCCTTGGGCAAGACACTGAACCCACACTGCTCCAATGAGTCGGTCGCTGTGAACTTGCCATCATTGGTTGTGTGAATGTAGGAAGTGAGGACGCTGGAGTCGACTGTTCGCGCTTCACCTCCCAATGTATGAATGAATGAAGCATTGTAAAGCGCTTTGAGCACTCGGAAAGCGAGTGTCATATATACAGTATATTCTGAAGAAAACTGGCGCGCGGTGCGTTTTCGAGTCCCGTTCATGACGGCCTTTGCCTCTTTCCTGTCCGTCTAAAAAAGCTTAAAAAACTAAACGTAAAAAAAAAAACCCAAAAGACTCGGTCTTGCCACCGACACATCATGGGTGACCCCTGGAGATGACAAATGGCCGTCGTCATCATGGGGTCGCGATGAGCTCATAGTGGAGCGCATTTAGAGAGAGCGGCCGCAGCCCGATCCCCTCCTCGTCCCCCCCCTAGCTCCCTAATGATGATGATGTCTAGTCACGCGTGGCCAGAGAGCACTGTTGCCAACTCTTGTGTGCGAAACAAGCCAATGAAATCGTCCCTCGAAAAACAAGCCCAATAATATGGCCATATATATATATATATATATATATATATATATATATACGAACAAATAAATATAATTCTAAATACTGTATGTCTGTAATAATGAATGTTTTGGTAATTTATTATACTATTATACACATAGTAGAGACAGACTGCATGATTATGTCACTCAGTTTCATTATATAGATATTCCACTGTTACGTTCTTAGCTTACGCATGTTTCATGATAACTATATAACTTATACGCATGTTTCATGATAACTATAATAATAATAATGTTTCATGATAACTACTTTATGTATGTGATGTATTGCCGTGCTTTTGTTCTTGCTTAATGTAAATCGCTCTGGATTAAGAGCGTCTGCTAAATGCCTACATTGTAAATTGTCACACTCCCCCAAACCTATAGGTATTTATTTATTATAGTATACATCAAAGAAATGTTTTTTTTTTGATTGATTGAAATATTTATTAAGAGTTTGCAGAATTACAGTACATTTCAAGCACAAACTCAATACAAAGACTGTTAACTGTGAGTGGACGACCCAATTAAGCATTACACTTGTTTACAACAGGGTCCACCATGTTCAATTCATCAAAACATTTAGAGACATACAAATAGACACTTCTATATAGTTAAAGAACAGAACAGAACAGGAATTCATCATAAAGGAAGCAAAAACGGAAAAGAAACATATACAGTGAGGGGGGAAATGGGTGGGGGGGGGGATTCAGATTTTACGGGGGCCAGTTTTGAATTGCAGCCGTCCGTAGGTGCCCTTTGAGAGCGGTTTTGAAGGAGTCAAGGGATTCACATGTCTTAATGACTGTTGGTAGGGCGTTCCACATTTTGGTGGCATAGGAGCAAAAATAATTTAGTCCCTTGTTTGTGCCGAATCTGGGTTGTACATGGTTTGTTGCACTCCCTCTGGTGTTGTGGGTGTGGACTTTGTTTACATTAAGGAAGTATTTAGACAGGTACATGGGTATCTTGGTGGTGTATCGAATCTTGTGGACCAGACCCATTGCATGTTGGCTTGTTTGATATTCAAAACAAGCCACCAAATGGTTTAAACAAGCCCAAAAATAACCTGCAACCTGGGGAAAAAAACAAGCCAACATTGGGCAGGAAACAAGTGGACTTGGCAACCCTGCCAGTAGAGAGACAGCCTACCACTCCACCGCCGTCCCAACATTAACCCCATGTGACTCAGCCATTGACTCTAACCCCCCCCCCCCCCCATATGATGGTCACACACATCAAACAACAGGCGTGTGTGTGTGTGTGTGTGTGTGTGTGTGTGTGTGTGTGTGTGTGCGCGTGTGCGTGTGCGTGCGTGTCCGTGCGTGCGGTTATTAACGCCGACACCATAGGAATTTACTTCAGTTGTTGTGGACCGCGAACGTGTCAGAGAATGAATGTGCGTGTGCGAGTGTGCAAGGGTGTGTGTGTGTGTTTGTGTGTGTGCGTGCGTGTGTCTGCGTGACAGAGAGAGGAGACAGAAGAGGGGGGGAGGGATTTGACATGTCTGGGGTCACGTGAAAACACCCGCCCCCCCCTGGCCCTCTGACTAACCTTCGGTGAAAACTGTCACGACACGACCCGGAAGTGGTCGGGGTCAAAGGTCGGGCTGTGTCTGTGTCTCCTCCGTCCTCCTGACAACACACCACTTTCACTCCCCCGAGAGAACGCTATGTAGCCCAACCGCTAGCCGCGGCTAGAGAACGCTATGTAGCCCAACCGCTAGCCGCGGCTAGAGAACTCTATGAAGCCCAACCGCTAGCCGCGGCTAGAGAACACTATGTAGCCCAACCGCTAGCCGCAGCTATAGCCGCCTACACCGCGGCTCCACTTTGAACCCATTTAGACCTGAGGACGATTCTACAAATGTCTTCTAAATCCTGACAGTTTTCTTAAAATAACCTGTTTCTGTCAGTGGTTCTCAAACTATTTCATGTCAAGGACCCCCAAAAATATATACCCCCCCAGAAGCAAAGATTTGAGTCAAAATGTTTGCTCTGAAAGAATATATATTCAAAGTGTGTGTGTGTGTGTGTGTGTGTGTGTGTGTGTGTGTGTGTGTGTGTGTGTGTGTGTGTGCGTGTGTGCGTGTGTGCGTGTGTGCGTGCGTGCGTGCGTGCGTGTGCATGTGTTGCACTAACCAAAACCACATCTGTCAGTATATCGTCCTGATACAAAGAAAAACACCCTCTCTGTTGTATCACTCTTAAAACGCTGGATGAACGCAGACGGTGTCCCTAGACTGAACCATCGGCAGGGGAGGGGGGGGGTGGAGCGGGGTGGGGCGGGGTGGGGCGGGGGGTGGAGCGGGCTCGGGCAGATATAAAAAAAGTCCCAGAGTTGGGGTTGCACGTTAAACAAACAGCGGGGCCTTTTGAGCGGGTCAGAGCCGCCCAGAGGTTTGCCTATAGTATATAAGTTAAGTAAATTAGTGTAAAATTTGCAGCAGTATAACCTAATTTTCAGAGAAAACAAGTGGCGGGAATTTTTAATTGGACCACAATAGCGGCGGCGGTGGCGGTTTCAAAGTGGAGTTGTTGCCGCTGCTACGAGCTTGTAGGTCTGCTATTTTTTGAATAATCGTGAAAATGTGGTGCAAAACTTTTAATATTCTTTCCGAGCGAACGATTTTAACTCAAATCTTTGCTTTTCGGGGGCGTCCCTGGAACAACATATTTTCAGATGGGGGGTCGGCGGCCAATTACATAATAATTTTGGGGTTTTTCAGATTTAGAAATGTCCTCAGCTCTAACCATTTCAGCCCTGAATACATTTGAGCCATTTGAAAATAGCAGATCTACAAGCTCTTGTGAAGCTTGTATACATCTTCTATTTTTGGACTTTTTTTTTTCTTTATTTGTTTCCTTTTTGGGAAAATGTTGAATCATTTTGAATCAGGAAAAAGTGTGATAACTACTTTAGAAGGGAGTCATAGAATGAATGATATTATTTGAGGCGATGGGGGTATATATATATATATATGTATATATTTTATATATATTGTGAGGATTGAAGCCAACATCAGGAAACAGACAGGCAGGGAACAGGTTTGAGCCCAGAGTGTGGCACTCATTTATTGAAATCGAATAATAACACAGGGTTTGAACTTGCAAATAATAATAATAATGAACTCAGGCTCCCGGTTCGTCAACTTAAAAGTTCAGCTTTCTATCACTTAAAGTCTTCTGGGACGTCCAGACACAGGTGAGCCTAAGATGGCCGCTCTGGGGCCTTGTATAATAGTCCTTGTTTTAGTGGTTGCCAGTTCCACATCCTCCAAGCCAAGTAACTTGCCCGTTCCTTCCCAGCCGAGCCCAACAGGGACCCGGATATCAGTATTGCTCCTATGAGGTGAGAAAGACAGAGTCAGTCTGACATACTTGGATTATAGAATATATTGTGAGGGAGTGTGTGCTCGCTTACCGCCAGACCGCGCACCAACCTGCCACGGAGAGAGTCAAGAGCGAGTGCTGGGGGAGGGAGGCTTCTTGTAGTGTTTGGCTGGGAGCACAGGTGTTGCTCATCTGAAGCCCTCCAGCAGGTAATTGTGGTAGTACCTGCCTCCTATGATGCAGCCCAGCCTGTTGTGCTCCACTCCGCCTCCCCTGCTCTCTCTCTCTCCAGGGAGGTGGTCAGGTGGCACGCGGTCCCTCAGCGAGACACCACATATCCCCCCCCTATGTCTTCCGGCGGTCCGGGAGACATCAGAAACATCACCCTCGTACATCCGGGACAGTGCGTCTGCGTGGGCCATCATCTTCCCGGGCTTGTGCTCCACGGTGAAGTCATACTCCTGTAGCTCTAGAAACCACCTGGTGACGCGACTGTTCTTATCCTTATTTGCGGCCATCCACTTTAACGGCGCATGATCGGTGATCAACGTGAACCTCCTTCCCCATAGATAGTACCGCAGATGATGCACCGCCCACTTTATGGCTAAGCACTCTTTCTCCACAGTTGCATAGTTTCTCTCATGCTTCAGGAGTTTGCGGCTCACGTAGGTGATGGGGTGCTCGTCTCCCTCTATCACCTGTGCCAGCACGGCGCCCACTCCGGTGCCCGACGCATCTGTGTGCAGAAGAAACGGTTTGTCAAAGTTAGGAGAAACTAACAGTGGCTCTTGGCATAGGGCCTGTTTCAGCTGTTGGAAAGACACCTCCGTCTCATCTGTCCACTTCACATGGTGCGGCATTTTTTGTGCAGTCAAATCATATAGGGGTGCCGCCACCATGGCATAATTCTTAATAAATTTCTGATAATATGACATCAGACCCAAAAACGATTTTACCTGTTTCTTGGTGGCCGGTTTTGGCCAGGCCCGTATTCGCTCTACCTTTTTTGCTTGAGGTTTCACGCACCCCCTGCCGATGGTGAAACCTAGATAGTCGGTTTCTGACAACCCAAGGCGGCATTTCTTCGCATTGGCTGACAGGTTGGCTTCCCGGAGGGCGCCCAACACGGCTTCCAGGTGGGTTAGGTGCTCATCCCACGTCACGCTGAAGATGGCGATGTCATCTAAATAGGCGGCACTGTACGCCCGGTGCGGCCGCAGGATTCGGTCCATCAGGCGCTGGAAGGTGGCCGGTGCACCGTGGACTCCAAACGGGAGGACCTTGTACTGAAACAAACCATCAGGGGTCGCAAAAGCAGTTTTTTGTTTGGCCCGCTCGGTCAGGGGAATTTGCCAGTATCCTTTGGTTAGGTCCAAAGTGCTGACAAACCGAGCGGGTCCCAGTCGTTCAATCAATTCATCGACCCTGGCCATGGGGTACGCATCAAAAATTGAAATTTCATTTAATTTTCTGAAGTCATTACAAAATCGAGACGTACCGTCTGGTTTTGGGACAATCACTATAGGGCTGGACCAGGGGCTGTGTGACTCCTCGATCACATCCAGCTCAAGCATCTTCTGGACTTCTTCTCTGATGGTATTTCTCCTGGCCTCCGGAATCCTGTAGGGACGCTGTCGGACCACCTTCCCTGAAGGGGTATCGATGTCATGTTTAATGAGGTGAGTGCGCCCCGGGAGGTCCGAGAAGCGGTCCTTGTTACGTAATAGCAACTCTCTTACGTCCTGACCCTGGCTGGGGGACAGATCCTCGCCGACAGGGACCGGTGGGACTGCGGGGGCCGGGCTCTCGGTCAACAAAGCCACTGTTGGGAGGGGGGTTGGAGGGTGCCACTTTTTCAATATATTAACATGATATAGCTGGTGGCCCTTGCGTTTGCCCGGCTGTCTGACTTCATACACAACAGGTCCTTTTTTCCCTACCACTTCAAAGGGGCCTTGCCACTTCGCTAAGAATTTGCATTCTGAGGTGGGAATTAACACGAGTACCTTCTCGCCCGGGTGGAATTCCCGAACCACCGCTCCTCTGTTGTACAGGCGGGCCTGGTCCCGCTGGGCCTTCTGCATGTGTTCTCGGACCATTGGCCATATTTTCCGGGCCCTCTCCTGTAGGTGCTGGACGTGGTCCACCACGCTCCGCTGGGGGGACGGCTGGCTCTCCCACGTCTCCTTAGCCACGTCTAACAGGCCCCTGGGGCTGCGGCCATACACAAGCTCAAAGGGAGAGAAGCCGGTGGATGCCTGGGGGACCTCTCTTATGGAAAACAGAACATACGGGATTAGCCTGTCCCAGTCTTTCCCATCAATTTCCGTCACCTTCTTTAACATGTGTTTCAGGGTTTTATTAAAACGCTCTACAAGGCCATCCGTCTGGGGGTGATAGACGGACGTCCGAATGCTTCTAACTTTCAACCAGTCATAGAGTTGTTTCATCATTTTGGACATGAAACAAGAGCCCTGATCAGTGAGAATTTCTGTTGCTATGCCAACACGGCTAAACATCATGATTAGCTCGTGGGCCACGGCTTTTGCCGTGGCCGCACGGAGAGGGATGGCCTCTGGGTAACGGGTGGCGTAATCCAGGATAACTAATATATATTTATGGCCACGGGCGGACTTCGGCAGGGGACCCACAATGTCCATAGCTAGACGGGAGAATGGCGTCTCAATGATTGGCATGGGGACGAGGGGGTTTCGTTGTGAGGGTCGGGGGGCCGCCTTCTGACACTCCGGGCAGCCTCTACAGAAATCCTCTATAGCCCTTTTCACCCCAGGCCAATAGAAACGGGCTAGTATCCTGTCGTAAGTTTTCTGCACGCCGAGGTGTGCACCTAATTGGTGTGTGTGAGCCAGATATAGAACACGTGACACATATTCTTTTGGAATGAGAAGTTGCTCAATTTGACCCCCCCCCTTATTTTCCACCACTCTGTACAATAGGCCATTCTTAACAGAGAAATAAGGGGAAACTGGTGCACTCACCCCGTCGTTTTCTTCTCCATCCACCACGGACACCCGCTGTCGAGCCATTTCCAGGTTTGGATCCTTCCACTGCGCACTCGCAAACTCGCCTCCCCTCGCCGCTCGTTCCTCTTCGTGTCGTGGGAATTCAGCAAAGGTATCGTGGGTGGACTCGTCCGGCTGTCTCACTAGCTCTTCGTCGCTCGGCGTCCCACTTTGTTCCTCTTCGTCGGCTCTACGCCCCCTCCAAGGGGGGTCTGTACCAGAGCTGTCGCTCCCTCGCTCGCCTGAGCCGGCTCGGAAGGCGGGGCAGGCTGGTAGTGGCCCCCGGGACCGCCCGGCGGGGCGGGACCGGCGGCGGCGGCGGCGGCCTTTTGGACGGCCCAGGGGGGGCCCTGGGTTCCAGAAGCGGCTGAAGAGGGGGCAGTCAGCACCAATCAGCAGGGGGACGGGGAGGTTCGGCACCACTCCAGCTATCATCACGGCGTTGCCCTTTGCAGTCTGTAGGTAGACGCTTGTGGTGGGATAGTGGCGGACATCTCCATGTACACACGTCACCGGGACAGTCTCTGTCAGGAGCTCACCAGCCAGGGGTGGTCGTATGAGGGTTACGGCGCTGCCCGAGTCGATGAGGGCGCTGGTATCCTTCCCTTCCACCTTCACGGGCACGGTGGATCTAGAAGCGTGTTGAGATGGCGCGTACAGGCATGGTCGTGAGGTGTCGGTGGTGACTGTGGCCATCGTCACGTCCCTGTCGCGGTCGGGACAGGACCAGGAAATGTGGTCGGGCTTCCCACACACATAACAGCGCCTGGTCGGGGAGCCCTTGGCCGTTCTCCCGGGCGCCGGCTCTCTTCGGCGGCCGGGAGACGAGTGTCTCTCTGTCTGTCGCTTCCGGTCGCGCCCGGGCCGTTCATCGGTCTGGGGCTTCGCAGGCTCCTGGCGGGAGCCTCTCATCATTTCGTTAGTCACTTGCAGGTTCTCCAGGAGTGAGACTAACTCATCGACAGAGCCGGGGTTCACTTGAGAGGCATGTCTTCTAGCGTCTGGCGGCAGGGCTCTGATGCACTTGTCGATTACAATGCGGTCCGCACAAACTGGGTCTCCCGGCGTCATCAGCCAGTTTCGTGTCAGACGAGCGAGAGCAGCTACCTGTGGTCGGGCCGGTTGCCCTGTATGGTAGCCCCAATTGTGGAAGTGTTGGGCTCGGGCTGGGAGGCTAAATCCTTGTCGGGCAAGTATGGCAATTTTTAGCTTGGTAAAATCCTTCGCGTCGTCGCTGGAGAGGTCTCGGCACGCTCGTTGGGCTTCCCCGCTCAGAAAGGGGGCCAATATAGTGCCCCACTGGCCTATGGGCCACCTTTCCCTGGTGGCCGTTCTCTCAAAAAGTTCGATGTAGGCCTCAACATCATCTTCCTGTGTTAATTTGGTCAATACTTTGGCTGGGGCGCTGCCTTCGTCTGTATCTAGGTTAATTCTCCTCACTAGTTCAAGCACTGCCCTTTGTAACTCTGCTTGGCTGTTTTGTAGATCTGCCTGGCTTTGGAGTAGTACACTCAAAGCCTGTGCATGCTCCATATTGGTACCTAGGCTTGTTTCTTGGTGTTGGATCAATCAAGCTGCCCGCATTCTCCACCATATGTGAGGATTGAAGCCAACATCAGGAAACAGACAGGCAGGGAACAGGTTTGAGCCCAGAGTGTGGCACTCATTTATTGAAATCGAATAATAACACAGGGTTTGAACTTGCAAATAATAATAATAATGAACTCAGGCTCCCGGTTCGTCAACTTAAAAGTTCAGCTTTCTATCACTTAAAGTCTTCTGGGACGTCCAGACACAGGTGAGCCTAAGATGGCCGCTCTGGGGCCTTGTATAATAGTCCTTGTTTTAGTGGTTGCCAGTTCCACATCCTCCAAGCCAAGTAACTTGCCCGTTCCTTCCCAGCCGAGCCCAACAGGGACCCGGATATCAGTATTGCTCCTATGAGGTGAGAAAGACAGAGTCAGTCTGACATACTTGGATTATAGAATATATTGTGAGGGAGTGTGTGCTCGCTTACCGCCAGACCGCGCACCAACCTGCCACGGAGAGAGTCAAGAGCGAGTGCTGGGGGAGGGAGGCTTCTTGTAGTGTTTGGCTGGGAGCACAGGTGTTGCTCATCTGAAGCCCTCCAGCAGGTAATTGTGGTAGTACCTGCCTCCTATGATGCAGCCCAGCCTGTTGTGCTCCACTCCGCCTCCCCTGCTCTCTCTCTCTCCAGGGAGGTGGTCAGGTGGCACGCGGTCCCTCAGCGAGACACCACAATATATATTTTAGAGCTGGGACTCGATTAAAAAAATTTATCTAATTAATCAGAGGCTTTGCGATTGATTAATCTAGATTAATCGCATTTTAATCGCATATCAATATTCAACCCGAGAACAGCGAGAAACCTTTTTCTTAAATGTTTTTTGGTATCCCAGTGAATCAACGAATAGTGACTACAGGATACCACTCCTTTTCAACATTTTACTGTCATTAATATACTAATAATAATAAAAAGTCACCCCATTCTGTGTTGCCTAGAACTGGAGGTCTGAAAAAAATATTGTAACAGTAACAAGTAGGCCTACATCTCAGTGACATCACAAAGCTGTACTTACTTCATATTGTTACTGTTTTTTGTCAGACCTCCAGTTCTAGGCAACACAAAATGGGGTGCCTTTTTATTATTTCCAGTTTTCAGTACAATAGAAAAGCACCCAGTGAGAAACGTTCCGCGGTGAAAAAAAAGTGCGATTAATTTATCTGTAGTTAATCGCGATTAATTTTTCTGTAGTTAATTAATCTAAATTAATCGCAATTAGTCCCGGCCCTAATATATATATATATATATATATATATATATATATATATATATATATATATATATAAAAAGCTCACTGCATGCATCCTGTCATGTAAGATAAACTGATTACAGCTTCATTCTTTCTGTCTCTCTGTCTGTCTGTGTGTTTTAGAAGTTGCCTGTACGGAGGGAGGGATAGGCTGTGTTTAAACAAACCCACAGTGCGCCTGTCGCCAGGCTTTCTAACAAGTGTGTGTGTGTGTGTGTGTGTGTGTGTGTGTGTGTGTGTGTGTGTGTGTGTGTGTGTGTGTGTGTGTGTGTGTGTGTGTGTGTGTGTGTGTGTGTGTGTGTGTGTGTGTGTGTGTGTGTGTGTGTGTGTGTGTGTGTGCGTGCGTGTGCGTGCACTGTCTGCATTCACAGGACTGAGATTTAATGTACATATGCAACCCCTTATAAACAGTGTTTTATGAAAATAGTGGCAGAGCGCCCATCAGATATGGCAACAGAATGGGAGAGAGAGACCGCTCCACAGAGAGAGAGAGAGAGAGAGAGACAGAGAGAGAGACAGAGAGAGAGACAGAGAGAGAACAGGAAATAGACAGAAAGGGTGAAGGGTGCAAAAAGGAGGGAATTCGTGAAAGGAGCAAAAAGTAAGGAAATAAGGCCAAGAAATAATGTCACGTGACCGTCTCTAGTCAGCCGAGTAAACACTAACACGTTTATCTTAAGAGCACATCCATTGCGTTTCCCCCTTTTCAATGCATTTTGACCTTTCACAATAGCACCGTGTAATTTCTGTAAAACCCCATTTCGTTTTAATTTATCTTTATTTGTTTTGTCTTTTTACATCAAGAACAACCCGATGGGAAAATTCACAGAACATTTAGAACAAAAATAAATGTTTTCCCCCTTATAGATTTTATCGTGCTTGTTACAGTCTGACTGTATCTGGGTTTTATGGCTGTGATTTGAGCCTACGGTATAATATGAACCTGTGCTTTTTCTCTGTGTGTGTGTGTGTGTGGGGGGGGGGGGGGGGGAGGGGGGGGGACAGGACTGTCAGAAGACAGCAACAGAGACACAGGAGGAACACACCATGACTGCCATTACCAACACTCCAACCTACTGTACCCATGCCCCACATGCAATAAAACATGTGGTTCCAGGATTGGACTCTTTAGCCACCAGAGAACTCACCTTTAAGGACATAAGTGGATGTCATCATCGGATTTGATGGACAACCATAAGCAAAGTAAGTGTGTGTGTGTGTGTGTGTGTGTGTGTGTGTGTGTGTGTGTGTGTGTGTGTGTGTGTGTGTGTGTGTGTGTGTGTGTGTGTGTGTGTGTGTGTGTGTGTGTGTGTGTGTGTGTGTGTGTGTGTTGCCACAGTATACAGTGTTTGTCACTTTATCACTGCTAATGTAATCTGTGCCGGAGCCTCTACCGATGTAACCCCAGAGACCCCTTGTAGGTCTGCTATTTTTGAAAAGTCGTGAAAATGTGGCGCAAATCTTTTAATATATATTTCAGAGCGAAAATGTTTAACTAGAATATTGTCTTCTGGGGGGGGGGGGGGGTCCCTGGAACTACATATTTTGAGATGGGGGTCCGTGGCCCAATAGAGAGGCTGATAGAGAAACACCACACAGCAACAGCAGCAGCAGAAACATGGACATCGGTCGCACCAACTCAGTATTTAAGTCCGACGTCATTTTGTAGTCCTACGTTACGTCCGGGTCATTTTGTAGTGCTACGTTACGTCCAGGTCATTTTGTAGTCCTACGTTACGTCCGGGTCATTTTGTAGTCCTACGTTACGTCCGGGTCATTTTGTAGTGCTACGTTACGTCCAGGTCATTTTGTAGTCCTACGTTACGTCCGGGTCATTTTGTAGTCCTACGTTACGTCCGGGTCATTTTGTAGTCCTATACGTTACGTGTGGGTCATTTTGTAGTCCTACGTTACGTCCGGGTCATTTTGTAGTCCTACGTTACGTCCGGGTCATTTTGTAGTCCTACATTATGTCCGGGTCATTTTGTAGTCCTACGTTACGTCCGGGTCATTTTGTAGTCCTATACGTTACGTCCGGGTCATTTTGTAGTCCTATACGTTACGTCCGGGTCTTTTTGTAGTTCCTACGTTACGTCCGGGTCATTTTGTAGTCCTAGTTACGTCCGGGTCCAAGTGGCACCAGCTCCCGTCCACATCTCATTGTAAATAGAATATCTAAACGCGTGAATCTTTTTACAATGACGTTATTCTTCAGAAAGGAAGCCATTGAGGGTTAAAATGGGTCTTATAATGCTTCCAACTCGAAGTAGAATTATTAATGTTTTGTACAAGACTATTATTATCATTATTATTGAAGGTATTTGCTCTGTAAAATATTTCGGGGGCATATTTAGAATTTGTGCAGGCATGAGTATGTTAAATCTATTTGGCATTAATGAGGATTTAGTTGACACAATAAAATAAAAAGCGATAGTATTCTATGTGGGGCAGACGGCATTTAGAGTTTAGCTAAAAAAACAAAAAACAAACAAAAAACATTATTTTAAACTTTTAAAACTTTTAAAACTTTTAAACAAAATAGTAGATCTTAGCTCACGTTGTGCCACGCTGTAAAGTTTGTATACTATTATTTCTTTTTAATTAGTGCAAATCTTTGAATATAAAAATTCTGGGGGTTAGGGTCCCTATTTTGAGATGGGGGGGGGTCCGCGGCCAAATGCATGTTTTGTCCTTCATCATTTTGAGAACCACTGCTGTAGAAACATACGTTTGTCAGAAAACGTACAAGACATTTGTAGAATCGGGTCCTCGGGTCCTAATGGGTTAATTCTCAGGGGGGGGGGGGGGGGGGGGGCAAGATGTGAT
>NC_139703.1:37335228-37347728 GCF_964188405.1 Protomyctophum parallelum | reverse complement strand
TGTGTGTGCGACTGTGCGTGCACATGTAAGACAGTGTGTGAATAATGTGTGCGTTTGTGTCCGCATGTGTGCACGCTAGCACATGCTTGAGTGTGTGTGTGTTTGTTCATAATGTGTACAGTGTGTGTCTGTATACGCACAGACTGAGACACGCGCGCATCACGCACTCACGGTGCACACGCGCGGCGCGCACACACACGGTACACATGCGCGGCGCGCACACACACACATACACACACACGGCATCAGTGTAGCGACACAAAGGTAATTAAGTAGATGAAAGTTCATTGTGTCATCATGAAGTATAATTATCCTCACACGTGGTGGAAAGTAACTAAGTATAAGTACTGTACTGTAGGACATTATTTGTACTATTATATACATTATTGAGTATTTGCAATTTCCAATACTTTTATATCTACTCCACCGCATCTCGGATTCAAATATTGCACTTTTGTTTATTATTTGAAAACTTCAGCTCCTTTTTGTAGATTTTGATTATTATTACAAAAACATGCATTAACCCCCCGAACGCCCGCGGTTATTTAATCCATTAAATCAGAGCGCCCGGCGATTTATAGCAGCGGAGCACATTTACCGACGGACCAGATGTTATCCCGGATGTGGCTGAAGCAGCTAAATGTAGCCAAAACACTCGACAACAACGGGAGGCATGATTAATTCTACCGCGACTAGCGACGGGACCGCGGTGGGCCGTCTAACGCATGATCTTTGCTTATAGAATTGGACGGAATGATTTTAGATCAAGAGTTATTAACGTTTTAAGATTTTCGGTCTCGTCGGCTAAACAGGGGGGGGGGGGACATTTTCGATGACGTCCCACTGTTGTGCAACATGGAACGTTGCGCAACAGACGCTCCCAACCTGTGGAGCGATTCTCCCAGCCTGTGGAGCGATTCTCCCAGCCTGTGGAGCGATGCTCCCAGCCTGTGGAGCGATTCTCCCAGCCTGTGGAGCGATGCTCCCAGCCTAAGGAGCGATGCTCCCAGCCTGTGGAGCGATGCTCCCAGCCTGTGGAGCGATGCTCCCAGCCTAAGGAGCGATGCTCCCAGCCTGTGGAGCGATTCTCCCAGTCTGTGGAGCGATGCTCCCAGCCTAAGGAGCGATGCTCCCAGCCTGTGGAGCGATGCTCCCAGCCTGTGGAGCGATGCCTGTGGAGCGATGCTCCCAGCCTGTGGAGCGATGCTCCCAGCCTGTGGAGCGATGCGCGATGCTCCCAGCCTGAGGAGCGATGCTCCCAGCCTGTGGAGCGATGCGATCGGTTTTGATATCAATAATCTCCGTCCTGGGCGCTGGGCGTTACTAATTGAAAGGGCGGAGAACTTCGTCCTGTGCACTCAGAGATACATTTCGGCCATGATGCGACGCATTGCGGGCTTGTAGATCTGCTATTTAGAAAAGAAAAGTGTGTATACATGTGAAAACTTCAAACGGGACATTCTGCACAATGGCTAGGCCTACTTTAAGTACATTTTGGTGCCTGTACTCAAGTACACAAGTACAAGGACTTTTTACTTCTACATTGCAGTATTGATACTTTTACTGAAGTAAAACCTCCATCCATCCATCCATCCATCTTCAACCGCTTATCCATAGTTGGGTGACTCGGGTCGCGGGGGCAGCAGCTCCACCGGAGTGCTCCGGACTTCCCTCTCTGCTCCGGACTTCCCTCTCTAGAGCAACATTAGTAAGACGTTCCAAGGCCAGTGAGTCGATGTAATTTCCTCCATCTGCACCTTGGTCTGCCCCGGGGTCTCCTCCCTGTGGGACGTGGTCCTTGGTCTGCCCCGGGGTCTCCTCCCAGTGGGACGTGGTCCTTGGTCTGCCCCGGGGTCTCCTCCCAGTGGGACGTGCCTCGAGGACCTCCCTATAGGGAGACGCCCGAGAGGCATCCTAACCAGATGCCCCTTTCCAGGCGAAGGAGCAGCGACTCTACTCCGAGTCTCTCTCGTGTGACTGAACTTCTCACCCTATCTCTAAGGGAGATGCCTGCAGCCACCCGTCGGGGAAAAAACTCATTTCGGCCGCTTGTATTCGCAACCTTATTCTTTCGGTCAAGTAAAAACATTTCAGTACTTTTTTCCACCAGTGACTTTGTGGTCATGATGTCACTGAGGTCATGAGGTCATGGTTACTGAGGTATAGGCCCTAATTATCCTCACAGCGCCAGCCTGGCGGGGGGGGGGGAGTCCTCACAGCGCCAGGCGGCCCACCTTGCCAGTCATGTGTTTGGGCCAGGGAGGGTCGAGGCGAACAATGAACAGTAGCCCACCAGCCAACGTGCTCCGTCTTAGAGTTCAACTCCCAGAGTGGAAAACAAACACACAAAAGGTCCCGTAAAAACATTCGAGCCTTCTCAAACTTTTTCCATGTCACGGACCCCCAAATTGACACTTATTGGACCCCCATTGAATAAACATATGCCAGAGACACCCATAAGAGAAGATTTTCACGGCTCTAGCAGTGATGAGAGAGAGTGTAAAAAAACAAACCTCACAGGCAGCCACAGGTTAGTTTTAACCTGCCACAGTGAGTGGTAACCTGCCATGCATGTCTGGAGCCACGGGTTAGTTTTAACCTGCCACGCATGTCTGGAGCCACGGGTTAGTTTTAACCTGCCACGGGTGAGTGGTAACCTGCCACGCATGTCGGGAGAGACGGTGTTGTTGTTGACAGTTAGTAGGCTATGTCTAGTTCCGAACTGAAGTCCTTAAACCAGAAACCAAACCCTAACCGCAAGTGTATACTGATGAGTATACACTACAGTACTCTCCTCTTTTCTCTTTGTCCCCCCCCCCCCTCTCTCTCTCTCTCTCTCTCTCTCTCTCTCTCTCTCTCCACCATATTATCATGCTGTCAGCAGCACGGTGCCTCATGGTGCCTCACGGTGCCTCCCGGTGCCTCATGGTGCCTCATGGTGCCTCCCGGTGCCTCACGGTGCCTCCCGGTGCCTCACGGTGCCTCCCGGTGCCTCACGGTGCCTCCCGGTGCCTCACGGTGCCTCACGGTGCCTCACGGTGCCTCCCGGTGCCTCACGGTGCCTCACGGTGCCTCACGGTGCCTCACGGTGCCTCACGGTGCCTCCCGGTGCCTCCCGGTGCCTCACGGTGCCTCACGGTGCCCCCCGGTGCCTCCCGGTGCCTCCCGGTGCCTCCCGGTGCCTCATGGTGCCTCCCGGTGCCTCACGGTGCCTCACGGTGCCTCACGGTGCCTCCCGGTGCCTCACGGTGCCTCCCGGTGCCTCACGGTGCCTCCCGGTGCCTCACGGTGCCTCACGGTGCCTCACGGTGCCTCCCGGTGCCTCACGGTGCCTCCCGGTGCCTCACGGTGCCTCACGGTGCCTCACGGTGCCTCACGGTGCCTCACGGTGCCTCACGGTGCCTCCCGGTGCCTCACGGTGCCTCACGGTGCCTCACGGTGCCTCACGGTGCCTCATGGTGCCTCACGGTGCCTCACGGTGCCTCACGGTGCCTCACGGTGCCTCACGGTGCCTCACGGTGCCTCACGGTGCCTGGCTGGCTGATCGATGTTCCTCTCAACTGTTTACTACCAGCAGATAATTTAACTACGGCTCCGCCTTCAACTTCTCCTCTCCTCTCCTCTCCTCTCCTCTCCTCTCCTCTCCTCTCCTCTCCTCTCCTCTCCTCTCCTCTCCTCTCCTCTCCTCTCCTCTCCTCTCCTCTCCTCTCCTCTCCTCTCCTCTCCTCTCCTCTCCTCTCCTCTCCTGTCAGGCAGATTAAATCACTTCTGTTACTAGTCGGAACCGCTCCTAGCGATGGAGGCCGGATGGGGCGCGCATACAAAAGTGCCTAACGTCGTTTGAGAGAGAGAGAGAGAGAGAGAGAGAGAGCGTGCGCATGCGTGCCTGTGTGCGAGTGCGTGCATGCATGTGCCTGTGTGTGTGTGTGTGTGTGTGTGTGTGTGTGTGTGTGTGTGTGTGTGTGTGTGTGTGTGTGTGTGTGTGTGTGTGTGTGCAGGAGAGCGTGCGTGTGTGTTGTTGTAACATATCATTGTGTAGTGTAGGCCCTCCCACGTTAACACCATTACTTAAGACTGCATGGGTTGGACAGTCAGTGCAGCTGCCTCTCTCTCTCTCTCTCTCTCTCAGCCTCCAAGGCGACTTTACCTGGGCTGACACTTACAGTACCTGGCCTCTAACCCCCCCCCCCCTCCCCCTCTGGATACAGTGTCTCATCCATGCACCAGTGTCCCCCCCCCCCCAACCCCCCCCCCCATCACCAGTGTCCACCCCCCCCCTTCTCTCCACACAGCACTTAGCAGTGATTAACCCGGGGACTCAACAGGCCCGGCCCGCCCGGCCCACCTGCCATCTGACTACCATTACAGCCCCCCTGCTTATCGCCTCCTAACATCTCCCCCTACAATGGGGTGGGGGGGGGGGGCTGCCTGGCCTGTTTAATAATAAATCATTAGCTAAATACTTTTGTCCATTTGTGTCATGTTACATGTACTTCAATTTTCTGCTCTGTCTCTGTCTAACGTCCCTCCCCCCCCCCCCCCCCCCACTGTTCAAGCTGTAACAGTTATTGTCGCTTTCTGTCCGGCAAAGACTTCTCCTTCTGCAACACCACTCTGTTTATCAAAGACTTCTCCTTCTGCAACACCACTCTGTTTATCAAAGACTTCTCCTTCTGCAACGCCACTCTGTTTATCAAAGACTTCTCCTTCTGCAACACCACTCTGTTTATCAAAGACTTCTCCTTCTGCAACACCACTCTGTTTATCAAGGACTTCTCCTTCTGCAACGCCACTCTGTTTATCAAAGACTTCTCCTTCTGCAACACCACTCTGTTTATCAAAGACTTCTCCTTCTGCAACGCCACTCTGTTTATCAAAGACTTCTCCTTCTGCAACACCACTGTGTTTATCAAAGACTTCTCCTTCTGCAACGCCACTCTGTTTATCAAAGACTTCTCCTTCTGCAACACCACTGTGTTTATCAAAGACTTCTCCTTCTAACACCACTGTGTTTATCAAAGACTTCTCCTTCTGCAACGCCACTCTGTTTATCAAAGACTTCTCCTTCTGCAACACCACTGTGTTTATCAAAGACTTCTCCTTCTGCAACACCACTCTGTTCATCAAAGACTTCTCCTTCTGCAACACCACTCTGTTTATCAAAGACTTCTCCTTCTAACACCACTGTGTTTATCAAAGACTTCTCCTTCTGCAACACCACTCTGTTCATCAAAGACTTCTCCTTCTGCAACACCACTCTGTTTATCAAAGACTTCTCCTTCTGCAACACCACTCTGTTTATCAAAGACTTCTCCTTCTGCAACACCACTCTGTTTATCAAAGACTTCTCCTTCTGCAACACCACTCTGTTCATCAAAGACTTCTCCTTCTAACACCACTGTGTTTATCAAAGACTTCTCCTTCTAACACCACTGTGTTTATCAAAGACTTATCCTTCTGCAACACCACTGTGTTTATCAAAGACTTCTCCTTCTGCAACACCACTCTGTTCATCAAAGACCTCTCCTTCTGCAACACCACTCTGTTCATCAAAGACTTATCCTTCTGCAACACCACTCTGTTCATCAAAGACTTCTCCTTCTGCAACACCACTCTGTTTAGCAAAGACTTCTCCTTCTGCAACACCACTCTGTTTATCAAAGACTTATCCTTCTGCAACACCACTGTGTTTATCAAAGACTTCTCCTTCTGCAACACCACTCTGTTCATCAAAGACTTATCCTTCTGCAACACCACTGTGTTTATCAAAGACTTCTCCTTCTGCAACACCACTCTGTTCATCAAAGACTTCTCCTTCTAACACCACTGTGTTTATCAAAGACTTCTCCTTCTAACACCACTGTGTTTATCAAAGACTTATCCTTCTGCAACACCACTGTGTTTATCAAAGACTTCTCCTTCTGCAACACCACTCTGTTCATCAAAGACTTCTCCTTCTGCAACACCACTCTGTTCATCAAAGACTTCTCCTTCTGCAACACCACTCTGTTCATCAAAGACTTCTCCTTCTGCAACACCACTCTGTTTATCAAAGACTTCTCCTTCTGCAACACCACTCTGTTCATCAAAGACTTCTCCTTCTGCAACACCACTCTGTTTAGCAAAGACTTCTCCTTCTGCAACACCACTCTGTTTATCAAAGACTTATCCTTCTGCAACACCACTGTGTTTATCAAAGACTTCTCCTTCTGCAACACCACTCTGTTCATCAAAGACTTATCCTTCTGCAACACCACTGTGTTTATCAAAGACTTCTCCTTCTGCAACACCACTCTGTTCATCAAAGACTTCTCCTTCTAACACCACTGTGTTTATCAAAGACTTCTCCTTCTAACACCACTGTGTTTATCAAAGACTTATCCTTCTGCAACACCACTGTGTTTATCAAAGACTTCTCCTTCTGCAACACCACTCTGTTCATCAAAGACTTCTCCTTCTGCAACACCACTCTGTTCATCAAAGACTTCTCCTTCTGCAACACCACTCTGTTCATCAAAGACTTCTCCTTCTGCAACACCACTCTGTTTATCAAAGACTTCTCCTTCTGCAACACCACTCTGTTCATCAAAGACTTCTCCTTCTGCAACACCACTCTGTTTATCAAAGACTTCTCCTTCTGCAACACCACTCTGTTTATCAAAGACTTCTCCTTCTGCAACACCACTCTGTTCATCAAAGACTTCTCCTTCTGCAACACCACTCTGTTTATCAAAGACTTCTCCTTCTGCAACGCCACTCTGTTTATCAAAGACTTCTCCTTCTGCAACACCACTCTGTTCATCAAAGACTTCTCCTTCTGCAACACCACTCTGTTCATCAAAGACTTCTCCTTCTGCAACACCACTCTGTTTATCAAAGACTTCTCCTTCTGCAACACCACTCTGTTTATCAAAGACTTCTCCTTCTGCAACACCACTCTGTTCATCAAAGACTTCTCCTTCTGCAACACCACTCTGTTTATCAAAGACTTCTCCTTCTGCAACACCACTCTGTTCATCAAAGACTTCTCCTTCTGCAACACCACTGTGTTTATCAAAGACTTCTCCTTCTGCAACACCACTCTGTTTATCAAAGACTTCTCCTTCTGCAACGCCACTCTGTTTATCAAAGACTTCTCCTTCTGCAACACCACTCTGTTCATCAAAGACTTCTCCTTCTGCAACACCACTCTGTTTATCAAAGACTTCTCCTTCTGCAACACCACTCTGTTTATCAAAGACTTCTCCTTCTGCAACACCACTCTGTTTATCAAAGACTTCTCCTTCTGCAACGCCACTCTGTTTATCAAAGACTTCTCCTTCTGCAACACCACTGTGTTTATCAAAGACTTCTCCTTCTGCAACACCACTGTGTTTATCAAAGACTTCTCCTTCTGCAACACCACTCTGTTTATCAAAGACTTCTCCTTCTGCAACACCACTCTGTTTATCAAAGACTTCTCCTTCTGCAACACCACTCTGTTTATCAAAGACTTCTCCTTCTGCAACACCACTCTGTTCATCAAAGACTTCTCCTTCTGCAACACCACTCTGTTTATCAAAGACTTCTCCTTCTGCAACGCCACTCTGTTTATCAAAGACTTCTCCTTCTGCAACACCACTCTGTTTATCAAAGACTTCTCCTTCTGCAACGCCACTCTGTTTATCAAAGACTTCTCCTTCTGCAACACCACTCTGTTTATCAAAGACTTCTCCTTCTGCAACACCACTCTGTTTATCAAAGACTTCTCCTTCTGCAACACCACTCTGTTCATCAAAGACTTCTCCTTCTGCAACGCCACTCTGTTTATCAAAGACTTCTCCTTCTGCAACACCACTCTGTTTATCAAAGACTTCTCCTTCTGCAACGCCACTCTGTTTATCAAAGACTTCTCCTTCTGCAACACCACTGTGTTTATCAAAGACTTCTCCTTCTGCAACACCACTGTGTTTATCAAAGACTTCTCCTTCTGCAACACCACTGTGTTTATCAAAGACTTCTCCTTCTGCAACACCACTCTGTTTATCAAAGACTTCTCCTTCTGCAACGCCACTCTGTTTATCAAAGACTTCTCCTTCTAACACCACTGTGTTTATCAAAGACTTCTCCTTCTAACACCACTGTGTTTATCAAAGACTTCTCCTTCTGCAACACCACTCTGTTTATCAAAGACTTCTCCTTCTAACACCACTGTGTTTATCAAAGACTTCTCCTTCTAACACCACTGTGTTTATCAAAGACTTCTCCTTCTGCAACGCCACTCTGTTTATCAAAGACTTCTCCTTCTGCAACACCACTGTGTTTATCAAAGACTTCTCCTTCTGCAACACCACTGTGTTTATCAAAGACTTCTCCTTCTGCAACACCACTGTGTTTATCAAAGACTTCTCCTTCTGCAACACCACTCTGTTTATCAAAGACTTCTCCTTCTGCAACGCCACTCTGTTTATCAAAGACTTCTCCTTCTAACACCACTGTGTTTATCAAAGACTTCTCCTTCTAACACCACTGTGTTTATCAAAGACTTCTCCTTCTGCAACACCACTCTGTTTATCAAAGACTTCTCCTTCTAACACCACTGTGTTTATCAAAGACTTCTCCTTCTAACACCACTGTGTTTATCAAAGACTTCTCCTTCTAACACCACTGTGTTTATCGACGGGCCTCCTGTCCTATATACAGCTTACAGACGGGCCTCCTGTCCTATATACAGCTTACAGACGGGCCTCCTGTCCTATATACAGCTTACAGACGGGCCTCCTGTCCTATATACAGCTTACAGACGGGCCTCCTGTCCTATATACAGCTTACAGACGGGCCTCCTGTCCTATATACAGCTTACAGACGGGCCTCCTGTCCTATATACAGCTTACAGACGGGCCTCCTGTCCTATATACAGCTTACAGACGGGCCTCCTGTCCTATATACAGACGGGCCTCCTGTCCTATATACAGACGGGCCTCCTGTCCTATATACAGACGGGCCTCCTGTCCTATATACAGACGGGCCTCCTGTCCTATATACAGACGGGCCTCCTGTCCTATATACAGCTTCCTGTCCTATATACAGCTTCCACGTCTCACATTGTCATTGACAATGAAAGGAGAATTTACGTCACATGTGCCTGAAATATGACGTACATTTGTGGCAACACAAACAGGCGTTGACAATTTAGGTCAAATGTAGACGAGCAAATCGTCTAACCAATCACAGACCTTCAGGTGTCATCTAACATGGTCATGGTGAAAAGAAGCAGGGTATTTTTACACATTGTATCATCATGGTTAAAAGATAATAACATAAGTTGACGAATTAATTCAAGTAGTTTATTCTTTTTTTTATTGGATGATGAACGACGACCCTGAGCGATGAATATGAGTATAATTAATTTTTTTATTGGATGATGAACGACGACCCTGAGCGATGAATATGAGTATAATTCATTTTTTTATTGGATGATGAACGACGACCCTGAGCGATGAATATGAGTATAATTCATTTTTTTATTGGATGATGTACGACGACAAGAGCGCCCCTCACTTCACACGGGTGTGATTTTATTATTTCTCCCTCGTCTCATTCCTCTCTCTGCCTTCCTTGTACTGTACTGTACTGTACTGTACTGTACTGTACTGTACTGTACTGTACTGTACTGTACTGTACTGTACTGTACTGTACTGTACTGTACTGTACTGTACTGTACTGTACTGTACTGTACTGTACTGTACTTCTGTACTGTACTTCTGACCCTCATGCGTGTCTAAAGAAAGACACAAAGATCACTCAAAACAAGCAGGCACGTTATTAAATTGTTTATCTTGGCTGCAGCTTTGCATATAGAATGCTTTCCAAATGATTGTTTATTTTCTTTTTGAGGGGAGCTATAGGATATAGCCCCCCCCCCCCCCCCCCTCTCCTATGTCCAGCTTTGAGGGTTTGTGTGTAAACACAAACATTGAAGATGAAGGTGAGGACACACATTCTCATTGGCCGGAATGAGATACTGATGTATGACTATATGTTGATAAGAGCGCCCCTCACTTCACAGGGGTGTGATTATATTTGTGTTACTACTACCTATAATCTTCATATAATGGCCGTCTCCTTATAGCTGCCATGCGTTGACCTCTGACCCCTCTATAACTGGTATCTCATGGACCACATGATGTCTAGTTAATTGAAATGGACACGGTGTTGTCCAGAGAGACGAGACAGTCGTCCTCTTTGTCCCGTCCGTCCGTCCCTCCAACACACCAAACACAAACCGTTTGAATTGGCCTGTTTTGGCTTTTCTCCTGCAGTGCGTGTGTCGAACCCATCCATCCATCCATCCATTCACTCCCCTCGCATCGCAACATTTATGCTTCACTTTATACGTTCTGTCGTCCCCCCCCCCCCCCCCCCGGTTCACAGAGGGGTGGGGGGAGTCCCAAACAGAGAGGGGTTCTCCCCGACACGGTCTATATAGCCAATAACAGCATGATGTGTGACACGCACTCTGGACAGACATCCATACACGCTACACGCTATAGCCCGGAGTCGCTCGCCGGCCGCCTGAGATAAGTCTTTCTGTTAACCCATTTTGGACTGAGGTCGATTAAGGTCTTCTAGATCCTAACATTTTTGAGAAAAACCCATGTTTTTGTCTATTGGGCTACAGACCCCCATATCAAAATATGTCGTTCCAGGGACCCCCCCAGAAGCCAATATTTTAGTTAAAAATGTTCGCTCTGAAATATATATTCAAAGATTTGCGCCACATTTTCCTCACTTTTAAAAAATAGCAGACCTACAAGCTCGTAGCGCGCCACTCGGTGGCGCGCTATGAGCTTGTAGATCTGCTATTTTTCAATAGCTAAAGCATAACATAATGCTAACACCAAAACGGGTTCCCGCGCAGAATGGGTTAAACGTGTATAAAGTGATTATGGAACATACTCAGCCCCTCCATATTTAGACTTCTTGACGCCCCTCTCTCTTCGACCAGCCTCCCCCCCCCCCCCCCCCCCTCCCCTCTCCCACCCGGTCCCGGCCAGTTGTAATCTAATTTTCCGCTGACAGAGGCTGTGGAGATCCCTGGGTCACGGTGCGAGCCCCCCCCCTCCTCCCCCCCCCCTCAGACCCAGTGCCCTCGCGCCGCTCTAAACCTGCAGGAAGTCTCCATCCCGGAGACAGCTCGCATTAACATCTGTCTACTACGCGGCTACGCTACTGGGCTAGCACCCCTCCCCCCCTCACCACACCCCCACACACACCCCCCGCCTGGGAAGTATAGGTATAGGTAGGCTATACATCTACTTCACTACTGTACTTTACAGTATACAATTGTGGAGAGAGAGAGACAGAGACAGAGAGAGACAGACAGAGACACAGACAGAGACACAGAGAGACACAGACACAGAGACACAGACAGAGACACAGACACAGAGAGACACAGACACAGAGACACAGAGACAGTCACAGACACAGAGAGAGACACAGACACAGAGAGACAAAGACAGACACAGAGACACAGACACAGAGAGAGACACAGACACAGAGACAGACACAGAGACACAGAGACAGACACAGAGACACAGAGAGAGACACAGACAGAGACAGAGACAGACACAGACACAGAGACACAGACACAGAGAGAGACAGAGACAGACACAGACACAGAGACAGACACAGAGACACAGAGAGAGACACAGACACAGAGACACAGAGACAGACACAGAGACACAGAGAGAGACACAGACAGACACAGACACAGAGACACAGAGACAGACACAGAGAGAGACACAGAGACAGAGTCCCTCTGATTATACTCTACATTGTTGTGCTGTTTTCCCTCTGACTGTCACTATAGAGTTAGTATATAATAGATTATACTCTACATTGTTGTGCTGTTTTCCCTCTGACTGTCACTATAGAGTTAGTATATAATAGATTATACTCTACATTGTTGTGCTGTTTTCCCTCTGACTGTCACTATAGAGTTAGTATATAATAGATTATACTCTACGACATTGTTGTGCTGTTTTCCAAAGTTCTCTGAAAATTGTTCAGACCCTCTTTCGACAAATTTGAATTTATTTTACAATATTCTCACCTAATAATGTAATTACATGTGACAGTGTGTGTGTAATTACAAATAGGCCTATTAATTAAGCAAGAACTTTTCCTGCATGCACATGCAGTATTGATACTTTTACTTAAAATTGAGTACTTTATTTTTTGCACCACTGTCTGTCTGTCAGAGATAGAGAGAGGAGCGACCACACCTGGTGGGGTCATGCTCCTTGTTGACCCCTGCCCCCCCCCCCCCCCCCCCCCCACTCCATCACTCAGCCTGTCAACACATGCAGCATGGTCTCCCTGATGCGCTATACAGTTATCTACAGTTCATCACCGAGTGCTGGACGACGGATATGCTTTTGTCAATCGCACGCAGTGTTTTTGGCACAGTATAGTACAGTATAGTCTCTTCAATAGCTTTCATTTAGTTTCAGTCACGT
>NC_139703.1:37327728-37330228 GCF_964188405.1 Protomyctophum parallelum | reverse complement strand
CTTATTAGTCTGGCCACGTGAGACTATATATTAGGTGCATTGTTAACCGCTAATAGATGCATAATAAACTATGTTTTAATGTTAAGAAAGCAACAACGACACTTAATGAAGGTTGAACACAGAACATAAATTAGTGAGGCTGAATGAATGTGTTTGTTATGAAGTTTACGCGCTTTCATCAATGCTCTTAAAGGGGTATTTATTTAACTTTATCGTCTGTGGTCATTTTAATGAGTCCACACTGTGGCTTTTGTGGTCCCAGACAGTTGTTAACATTTAGATCTTTGATATCAGACACGCCCTTATAATGTAACAATACATGTGTTTATGATTATTTAGCGTTGATTAATGGTAAATGGTAAATGGTGCATTTATATAGCGCCTTTATCCAAGGTGCATTACATTCACCCATTCATACATCGATGGCAGCGGAAACCATGCAAGGCACCAACTAGCACATCGGGAGCAATTAGGGGTTCAGTGTCTTGCTCAAGGACACTTCGACAGTAACTCTGGGGGAGCCCGGGTTCGAACTGGCAACCTTACGGTTACCATCCAGGTTACCATCCAGGCACGGTTACCATCCAGGCACTCTACCCCTGAGCCACCGCCGCCCCTTAATGCTTATTAGGCTCTAATAATATAACAATAAGTGTATTAACAATTATAAACAATTATATAGCCTTCATTAATAAACATCTTGGTTAATAAGCATCTCATAAAGAAGTATAACTTATATCATATTAACTGTTAATGGACAATTTAAAAATAATATATAGATACATATACACACATTATGTTCACACACGCACACACACAGACACACGCACGCGCATGCGCACGCACACACACACACACACACACACACACACACACACAGACACAGATACACGCACACTTGTCACGCACGCACACGGGACCCCTCCCCCCAGAAGCAAGGATATGAGTTACATTTTCACGATTTTTCAAAAATATAGCAGATCTACAAGCTCGTAGTGCGGCTTGTAGATCTGCTATTTTTCAATAGCTTATAAAGTACAACATAATGCTCAAAACACCAATGGAAATCACACTATTATTCTAATTCTCCTACAATACAACTGAGGTTGCACCAGTGGCTCCTATATAGTCGTTTTTTGTTAAATTGAGTTAACCATGTATTTACCCATACCACAGAGTCACAAAGGGTTACAAAGGCAGGCTGAAGAGAAACGTATAATCTTTACAATCTCTCCGTTCCAAATCAGAGCTGCCTTATTGCGTCTGCTCACTCAGACAACAGTCCCATGCATGGGCGATAGAGGGCAGTAGTGGTCTGCAGGGGCTAGGATACACTGTGGATGCTATAAGAAGAAGGACAAAGGCAGGTCGACTACTACAAGACTATAGCCTCTAAAGGTCCTTAAAGGTCTCTCCTTTGTAGACTTTACCCCAAAAACGCACCCGTCTGCAAGGACCATGAGTGTGCATCTGTATGTAGAGTGGTCTGTCTGTCTGTCTGTCTGTCTGTCTGTCTGTCTGTCTGTCTGTCTGTCTGTCTGTCTGTCTGTCTGTCTGTCTGTCTGTCTGTCTGTCTGTCTGTCTGTCTGTCTGTCTGTCTGTCTGTGTATCAAGTAGTGAGTGAATGAATGAATGAATGAATGAATGGGTCCATCCAGGCTAGCTGTTCGTATACATGAGTTCCGTGGAATTCCGTGTATAGTGAGTGAGTGAGTGAGTGAGAGAGTTAGTGAATTTTTGAATTAATGAATGGGTCCATCTAGGCCTGTTAAAAGGCTAACCCCCCCCCCCCCGAGGTTTGGGTGGGGGGGGGGGAGGGGGGTCTTTATTGTCCCACGGCCTTATCTCCCATTGACACCTCTGGAAGTGTCCCAGGAGACCATGAGGAGAGAGGCAGATTTTCTACAGGATTAAACTAATTTACCAGATGATTGAATGTGATTCCAGAGCCACTCTATTGGAAATAATGTAAAAAGGGGGAGGGGGGGGGCTGGCTCTTGATCCGTAGGGGCCTACACCAATGCGTTTGGCAAGTTAACCATGCCTGATTGAGTGTGTGCGTGCATGCATGTCTTCCTGCCGTGAGGTGAAAGGTCACGAGGTGATATTTTGCTGTCTGTAAAATGAAAAGCGGAGCGACATATTGCGGCGGCGTAATGCGTTGGCAGCACATGGTTCTGATACTATAGTGCTTCAAACTGGCATTGTACAGAATATTGTACAGTATATTGTGAAGGTTTCTATAGGGATGTTATTATTCTTTTTTTTTAAATATATTTCTTATCCCACGATTTTGTAACCCATTTTTCACCCCTGTGTCAATCATCTAATGTGATCCTGGGCTCTACACACCCTCCTCCAACCTAGTCCCCATATATGGGGGACAAGGGGAGAGCAACGGACTTGAACTCATGCTTCCTTCATGCCTGAGTGTCCAAGTTGCTCCTTTACACCTGACAGGGGGGAGTTTCCCTGGTTGGACGTAGCGCGTGGAAGGAAC
>NC_139703.1:37260586-37327528 GCF_964188405.1 Protomyctophum parallelum | reverse complement strand
TATATCTCAATATTAGAAATATTGAACTTAAAATTGCAATTGCAGAATTGAGTTATGGTGACTTATTCATCATGAAACGTGTGCGTGTGTGTTTTGGAGGAGGGGGTGGGGGGGGGAGTATTACTTTGACAGTATGGAACATTTTGGCAGAATTCCATTCATTCTTCAACTGGTATTCAGGAATGTTTGAAGAAATACCCCCCCCCCCCCCCCAGTGTGATGAACGGGCTGTAAAGCCCTCCGCAACTATTTAAAGTCAAGTCAAAATGCGTGTATAGATTTACTGTGAGATCATGCCTTAGCGTGTTCGCAACTATTATGTGTTTAAAAATGTTGACACAAACCGGTGTCGTTTTTGGCAGCAATTTTCTATTTCAGTTTTATAGTCATAATCTCTTGAATAGGTCACCCGGCATGTTTTAGTGCCTAGTTTTAGTCGACTAAATGACTAAATCTACAGGTGATTTAGTCGACTAAAATGTATTTTGGCGGACCTGGAAGCCGTCGTAGTGACTGATCTGTAGATCTGCTATTTTCAGCATGCAACCAAGTGTAAAATGACTTGTGTCTTTTCCTTATACTGGATCTCTTGTCCACTATAGTCCCTTCCTAACATTTCTGTCTAGTTTTTATTTGTTGACGGAATTGTCAATATACTTAGTCTTATAGTTTTAGTCATCACAGCTTACTTTTAATTTAGTTTTCCTCAGTGAAAAAAAGGTAGTCGACGAACATTTTTGGTCATAGAATTAGTCGACGAAATCAACACTGTCACAAACCCTAATGTAGTTGGTGGTCCAGGGACCAGTTAACATGTTTAGACCATTATACTTGTCTTCTAAATCCTATCAGTTTTCTGGAAAACTCACCTTACTATAATATACTCCAGTGTCTCTCAAAACGTTTTCATCTCTAGGACCCCCAACATGACATGCATTTGGCCGTCGACCCCTGCATCATCTAAAAGAATAGTCCAGGGACCCCCAGAAGACCCCTGCATCATCTAAAAGAATAGTCCAGAGACTGTGCGCGCGCGTGTGCGTGTGCGCGTACAATGCACGCGTGCATATAACGACCACTTTCAACCGGCGTGCCGATTTTAGGCACTGTAGGTGAAACGATATACATTGTGTACAGTGCATTACTTTCATTGAAAAAGTTTCACTATATTTTAGCTATCTTCGAAATAGGGCTTAAGTGGACCATCCTGCACACTCACATACTGTATAGAAGGCGCCTTGAGTTCCGACTGGGGGGGGGGGGGGGGGTGCAATGGAACATGATGTATAATTTTGCCGATGCATAAAACACTTTGCCGTCGCGATTGGTCATGTCATTATTGTCTTCTTTCTTTTCAAATATAGAAAAACTTTACTTATATGAACAAGATCACATATTATCACAGCACGTCACACTGTGCATGGCTTTTAGATCAGGTGTTTTTTTTAATATATATATATTTTGTTTTTACGCAATTTTGCTTTAGAAGGGGGGATTTTGGCGGTTCTTGGCCCCGGAGAAGAAGTTTGGGAACCCCCCCCCCCCGCCCCCTGCAGTAGAACATTCATTCATTCATTCATTCATTCATCCATTCATCCATTCAGGCGGTGCTCTTCTCTTCCGCCCTCCTTCGTATGTCTCCAGTCATAATACTCTCAAAGGCACATCGAAAATATAGCCTCGACCCAGTCGTCATATCAACGCTGATTGCCGATAGCGCTCTCTCTCTCTCTCTCTCTCTCTCTCTCTCTCTCTCTCTCTCTCACCCAGGGGGTTTTCCCACAGTGTGATCACAAACAGCCCCATCAGGGTGAAAACACCACGGTGCTTTTCCACGGTGCTGCATGCTGCATGGTGACACAGGCGTTCCTCTGTGCCCGGGCCGGAGCTCAGTCTGAGCTACACCGCCGTCCCAGGGCTTTGAAGTGTGTGTAGCGAGCGGAGCGGAGCAAGGGCCCTGTTTGGGTGTTTGGGCAGGGGGGGGGGGGGGGGGGGGGACGGGACAGAGTAACAGACGGGGGCAGCCGTTTTGATGGAGTGATTACTCGACTCCCTTGCTCTCTCCTGTCTGCCCCTGGAGTGAATGCCCCTCTTCATCCACCCTTAAAAGGCACATTATGGGGCCGGAGCAGAGTGGGATATCCTGGCCACTGACCCCGGAGCGAGGGGGGTCAAGGGGAACAGGGGGGCAGATGAAAGGCAAGCGTAATTATCGGGCAAATGGACAAAAAGGAACCTTGTCTGCAAACAACTATTTTGGTGGGAGGCGGTGGAGGAGGCGGGCGACGGTCGGAGGAGGAGGAGGACAATTGAGATCAAGACATTTTCTCCCTGGCGAGTTATGTCCTTATCGTGTCCTCGGCCGCTGTCATGTGCCGGGGCTCAGGCGCGGCCTCCGATTGGCCGAGCGCCGGGCCTTATCTGATGGCGATTGGCTCTGGGCCCCGCAGGCACAGGAAGTGACAGTGTGGTTCCCACAGTCCCACCCACCCCCGTGTGAAACAGACACCGAGCGACTGGCGGAGGAGTGTTGACGCACGTGTGCACGCACGCACGCACGCATGAGTGAGTGAGTGTCCGTCATTGTGTGCACGTGCAGGGACGTGCACATGCACATGCAGTGTTAGAGAGGCAGGGGCTGAAATCTCGAGGGGAATTTGGGGCAAAAATAGCAGATCTACAGTACAAGCTCTCAACGTGTGGCGCTGCGACGCCTTGAGAGCTTGTAGATCTGCTATTTCCGGCGCCCCACCCAGCACTCGTTATCTACTGGAGACGTGGTGTAACGACATGGGTTTTCGAAACAAATGTGTTCAGCGCAAAATGCTGCGTTCAGGACACCTCGGAAAATAGCAATTCTCCTGAATGCTATGCCTTCCGGTATATATATATATATATGGCATGCAAAGGAGAGGAGTGCATTAGCATTTCTTTCACCATGCAGTAAACGCTGCATTCTTGGTCTGGAGAGGGCAGTTGTTTTACAGACGGGTAAAAAGGGGCAGGGGCTGAAGCCCCCTTTGATGTCTGTGCATGTGATGTGTGTCCATGCGCATGTGCGTGAGTTACACATCGGTTCATCTAATAAAGGCCACACGTGCACGTTCTATTTATCGCACGCCCAAACGTTATATTTGCCCTATAGGTGAGGGGACTGATAAAAAGGACAGAGCGGGTGATAAGTCATCCGCCCTATAGGGCTGATAACTCTTATCCGCCTATAGGGCTGATAACTCTTATCCGCCCTATATAACAGTTATCACCACAATTAGGCTGATTTGTCAGAAGCTGAACTTAACTGTCTGTCACCATTAGCTACCTATTACTGCGTAAAGGAACTCAACATGTCAAGCATGAAAAACAAAATGACGATCTTATGCTGCGTTCACATGTCCATGTCACGGCACATTTGTCGCTTTGTTGATTTTTATTTATTTTGCTCTCACCGTCATTGACGTCAGCATGCGTCCTTAGCATAGACTGTTAAAATAAAATGGACAAAGCGTTCCCCGGGTCTAACATGGACGTAAAATGAAGCCTGTTATTCCAGCAGAAAGTATTCATGACCATGTTTATTAAGGTAATACAGTCTAGGTGAAGTTGGGCCCAAATACATGGACTTCTATGGGGCTATGGGTTTTTCTGGGTCCAATGACAGCGCCACAACAGGCCATTATATGAACTTTCAGGAGTTTCAGGCTTCAAAAAATATCTGTCTGACTGCCCCCCTGGTCCGTAGTGACGTGTGTCATTGAAGCTATACAGTTGTAGCTTCGTAGCTTTGCATCTGGAAGTTGAACCCGGCTCAGCTTCAATTTGTAGCTTTGTGTCTTTTGCAGCAGCAGCTACAAACGTCGGATGCATCTTTGCATCTCCCATGTCGCTGTGCTTCCATTGACAATGAATGGTAGACTGTATCTTTGCATCTCCATGTCGGATATTGTATAGGCCTACCGTTGTGTTATGGTAAGTGTTCTATAAAAAATAGTAATATCGGATCAGGAAAAATCTGTATCAGCAGATACTCAAAATCAAATCGTCGGATCGGGAGCGAAGAAAACGATGATCGGGACATCCCTATAGTTGCATCGGCTCTCTCACATATATGGCCTGAACTTATATAAGCATGCGTGACAGCAATATTTGACACCAAATTCAATTAATTTGAATGAAATCGTTGCAGTTATGACCTCGGTCGATGCATGTGAGGAGCACCAGCGTTGAGGAAGAAGCTGTCATTTTAGCTGTGACATAACCTCATTTTGTGCAACTCCGCTCTGGCAGCATATAAATTGAAACACAGAAGAGGTTTGCAAGCACATGGTTCGTCAGTTCAGTTCGTCGTGAGGCAGGAGTAGAATGGTATAACAATGTTTCCATAACTGGATTGTGTTAAGTGCTTTTGACCTGAGATCAGATTCTAAAAAATGTCTTCTACATCCTGACGGTTTTCTGAAAAAGCTATGTTTCTATGTCAGTCGTTCTTCGATTTTTCAAAAATAGCAGACCTATACAAGCTCACCGAGTGGCGCGCTACGAGCTTGTATAGGTCTGCTATTTTTCAATAGCTAAAGCATAACGTAATGCTAACACCAAAACGGGTTCCCGCCCAAAATGGGTTAAGTGCTTTCTTCTGTCACGAGCAAAATGCCACAGTAAACACGACACGACAGCACTGGTTGCATAACCTACCAATGCTTATGCCCCTATATGCTGTTGGGTGAATATATATATAGGCAATCAAGCTCACACATAATTATATAGTATGTGGTTTTCGATGACTAGTGTGTCGTTTCTCATGGTTTTCTCTTGGATTAAAGTTTTATAGGCTTTCAAACATCTTAGTTTGTCTCATGTTGAGCAGAAATGGACTAATGGACACGTGCGTGCGTGCACATCGGATTTGCATGTACTGTAGGCTGTCTAAAACAATTAGTTTTTAGGGATTAATCAAAGACGTTCGTTTTTGTCCAAAGATTGTGTTAATAGGTCATTGAAAAGCATGATTTTCATTTTTTTTAAGTATCGTCAAACACAATGAAGAAAACAAACATACTATAGCATGCATGTTGTTTTTTTGTATGTCGTTGAAAAGCATGATTTCTTCTTATGGCACTCCTGGTTTACCAGGAGGGGTTCAACTCCCTGCGGTGTCCTGTTGATTGTGTTATATGGTTGATTTCTCACATATGAAAGCACTATTTTCTTTCTAAAACTATGAAACATTTCAAAGATTCGTTTTGTCCACCGTAAGATGAACATTTAAAAGTTTGAACGTCTAAACAACAGCACAACCAACGACAGACAAATCTCCTGTTATTTTATTTTTTGTATCAATGTTGCTACTCAAAGGCAAACGAAGACCGTGTCATCGCATGTAGTGAAGTGGCTCAGTGAGTTAGGAAGCTGCCTACATGATCTGGAGGTTGTGGGTTCAAACCCAACTAAATTATTTACTGTCAAGACTGAGAACAACTTCAAAACTAAAAGATAAATATAAAATGCAGTGTGAATTGGCCGGTATACCAATGGTGCAGTGGGCTAGTCATGCGGGACACCACAGGATACCTTGACGGTTCAAACCATGTGTCAGGTACTGAAATAATCAGACCCGTCTGAAGTGAGTGGTACTGTACTGTACTGTACTGTACTGTACTGTACTGTACTGTACTGTACTGTACTGTACTGTACTGTACTGTACTGTACTGTACTGTACTGTACTGTACTGTTTCTAGGTGTAAGTATGTAGGACTACTAGCATGCCAAAGTTTGTGCTATTGCCATAGAGAATGCATTGGGCGTTTAAGTTAAATAACTCAGAAACTACAAAACATTTCAAAGTAAAAAGTTCCAGCGTGTGTCTCCACAGTAAGCTGAATTATAAAAAGTGAAAATGGAGTTTCTAGGTGAAAGTGCCAACATCTGCCATTGAGCCCCATTATACATTTTAAGCACTATATTTCTAAAACTATGAAACATTTCAAAGATTCCTTTTCAAGCAAACATGTCCACTGTAAGATGAACCTAAATAGGTTTGAATGGAGTTTCTAGGTGTAAGTATGTAGGACTATATAGTAGCATGCCAAAGTTTGTGCTATTGCCATAGAGAATGCATTGGGCATTTAGGTTAAATAACTCAGAAACTACAAAACATTTCAAAGTAAAAAGTCCCAGTGTGTGTCTCCACAGTAAGCTGAATTATAAAAAGTGAAAATGCCCCCCCCCCAGTGTTTTGAAATCCTCCAATCATGAAAAACTACAGACTATAGTCTGTCTTCCGAAACCATGAACTATAGCATGTCGTTTTTTCATGATTTTAATTTTTTTGGTGAAAATATAGCGGAAAGGTGACAGGCCAGTGGTATTCAATTGGCGGCCCCCTTGTGGCCCTTTTTTATTTTTTATTCTGGCAATAATAAGAGGGCTAATGAAAGTTACAGGCATGGTGTGTGCGATATGATGGCATTTTTAGTGTTGAAAGAAATGTAAATGAATGTGATTGCTGTTGGACCTGTAAATTACAACAACACAAACTAAGGCACTGGTTGTGGTACTTCCTGGTTTACCAGAACGGGGTTCAACTCCCTGCGGTGCCCTGCTCAATTTGTTGTATTTAAATGGTTTATTTTTATATCGTGTTGCCGTTTCATAGATGATAACCCCCAGGTTCTCTACTGTGTTTGTACTCCATACAGTTATGGTACCAAGTCTATTTATTAAGTGACAAGCCCGAAGGGTCTCTTGGTCCCTTATTGTGTCTTTTTTCTCTTCTCCTTCTTCTGCCAAAAATAGCAGGTCTGGCTGAACCGTGCTGTCGGGTTTTCGCGAAACTTGGTAGTATAGTAGAGGGCCATGCCAAACGGTGAGGACGCGAAGCCCACCACCATTGGCCAAAGGGTGGCACTATAGCACTAAAACTGAAAATGCTAACTTTAAACGGGAAAAATCCTGGAACCGTTTTACCGTGAGCAATACAACTTTGATAGACATGTGTCCTTCATGCCGGACAACTTTCGTGTTCATGGTTTTGGAAGTCATGCTATAGTCCATCGTCTCGGAGCACATGCTTCAGGGTGACCTTTTTCAAAAATGATGAAAAACGAGGATAGAAATAAAAACATCGCTCCGAGACGATGGACTAGGCTATAGCCCATCGTTTTTTCATTTTTTCATTTTTTTCAAATCCTCAAAAATTATGAAAAACGGCGTGCTATAGTATGCCGTACGACGTGGGCTATAGCCCATGGTCAAAAAGGATGAAAAACGAGGCTATTTTGTTTTTTGAAAAAAATGAAAAAATGAAAAAAACAATGGGCTATAACCCATCGTTTTTTTTATTTTTTATTTTTTTCTAAATCCTCAAAAATGATGAAAAACGGCGTGCTATAATGCCGTACGACGTGGGCTATAGCCCATGGTCAAAAAGGATGAAAAACGAGGATATTTAGTTTTTTGAAAAAAATGAAAAAATGAAAAAAACAATGGGCTATAACCCATCGTTTTTTTATTTTTTCATTTTTTTCAAATCCTCAAAAATGATGAAAAACGGCGTGCTATAATGCCGTACGACGTGGGCTATAGCCCATGGTCAAAAAGGATGAAAAACGAGGATATTTTGTTTTTTGAAAAAAATGAAAAAATGAAAAAAACAATGGGCTATAACCCATCGTTTTTTTCATTTTTTTCAAATCCTCAAAAATGATGAAAAACTGCGTGCTATAATGCCGTACGACGTGGGCTATAGCCCATGGTCAAAAAGGATGAAAAACGAGGATATTTTGTTTTTTGAAAAAAATGAAAAAATGAAAAAAACAATGGGCTATAACCCATCGTTTTTTTCATTTTTTCATTTTTTTCAAATCCTCAAAAATGATGAAAAATGGCGTGCTATAGTATGCTGTACGATGTGGGCTATAGCCCATTGTCAAAAAGGATGAAAAACGATGATATTTTGTTTTTTGAAAAAAATGAAAAAAACAATGGGCTATAATCCACGTTTTTTTCCATTTTTTAAAAATCATCAAAAATGATGAAAAACGGCGTGCTATAATGCCGTACGACGTGGGCTATAGCCCATGGTCGAAAAGGATGAAAAACTAGGATATTTTGTTTTTTGAAAAAAATGAAAAAATGAAAAAAACAATGGGCTATAACCCATCGTTTTTTTCATTTTTTCATTTTTTTCAAATCCTCAAAAATGATCAAAAACTGCGTGCTATAATGCCGTACGACGTGGGCTATAGCCCATGGTCAAAAGGGATGAAAAACAAGGATATTTTGTTTTTTGAAAAAAATGAAAAAAACAATGGGCTATAATCCACGTTTTTTTCCATTTTTTAAAAATCATCAAAAATGATGAAAAACGGCGTGCTATAATGCCGTACGACGTGGGCTATAGCCCATGGTCGAAAAGGATGAAAAACTAGGATATTTTGTTTTTTGAAAAAAATGAAAAAATGAAAAAAACAATGGGCTATAACCCATCGTTTTTTTCATTTTTTCATTTTTTTCAAATCCTCAAAAATGATCAAAAACTGCGTGCTATAATGCCGTACGACGTGGGCTATAGCCCATGGTCAAAAGGGATGAAAAACAAGGATATTTTGTTTTTTGAAAAAAATGAAAAAATGAAAAAAAACAATGGGCTATAACCCATCGTTTTTTTCATTTTTTCATTTTTTTCAAATCCTCAAAAATGATGAAAAACGGCGTGCTATAGTATGCCGTACGATGTAGGCTATAGCCCATGGTCAAAAAGGATAAAAAACGAGGATATTTAGTTTTTTGAAAAAAATGAAAAAACAATGGGCTATAATCCATCGTTTTTTTCATTTTTTCATTTTTTTCAAATCCTCAAAAATGATGAAAAACGGCGTGCTATAGTATGCCGTACGATGTGGGCTATAGCCCATGGTCGAAAAGGATGAAAAACTAGGATATTTTGTTTTTTGAAAAAAATGAAAAAAACAATGGGCTATAACCCATCGTTTTTTTCATTTTTTCATTTTTTTCAAATCCTCAAAAATGATGAAAAACGGCGTGCTTTAGTATGCCGTACGATGTAGGCTATAGCCCATGGTCAAAAAGGATAAAAACGAGGATATTTAGTTTTTTGAAAAAAATGAAAAAACAATGGGCTATAATCCATCGTTTTTATCATTTTTTCATTTTTTTCAAATCCTCAAAAATGATGAAAAACGGCGTGCTATAGTATGCCGTACGATGTGGGCTATAGCCCATGGTCGAAAAGGATGAAAAACTAGGATATTTTGTTTTTTGAAAAAAATGAAAAAAACAATGGGCTATAACCCATCGTTTTTTTTATTTTTTCATTTTTTTCAAATCCTCAAAAATGATGAAAAACTGCGTGCTATAATGCCGTACGACGTGGGCTATAGCCCATGGTCAAAAAGGATGAAAAACGAGGATATTTTGTTTTTTGAAAAAAATGAAAAAATGAAAAAAACAATGGGCTATAACCCATCGTTTTTTTTATTTTTTAATTTTTTCTAAATCCTCAAAAATGATGAAAAACGGCGTGCTATAATGCCGTACGACGTGGGCTATAGCCCATGGTCAAAAAGGATGAAAAACGAGGATATTTAGTTTTTTGAAAAAAATGAAAAAATGAAAAAAACAATGGGCTATAACCCATCGTTTTTTTATTTTTTCATTTTTTTCAAATCCTCAAAAATGATGAAAAACGGCGTGCTATAATGCCGTACGACGTGGGCTATAGCCCATGGTCAAAAAGGATGAAAAACGAGGATATTTTGTTTTTTGAAAAAAATGAAAAAATGAAAAAAACAATGGGCTATAACCCATCGTTTTTTTCATTTTTTTCAAATCCTCAAAAATGATGAAAAACTGCGTGCTATAATGCCGTACGACGTGGGCTATAGCCCATGGTCAAAAAGGATGAAAAACGAGGATATTTTGTTTTTTGAAAAAAATGAAAAAATGAAAAAAACAATGGGCTATAACCCATCGTTTTTTTCATTTTTTCATTTTTTTCAAATCCTCAAAAATGATGAAAAATGGCGTGCTATAGTATGCTGTACGATGTGGGCTATAGCCCATTGTCAAAAAGGATGAAAAACGATGATATTTTGTTTTTTGAAAAAAATGAAAAAAACAATGGGCTATAATCCACGTTTTTTTCCATTTTTTAAAAATCATCAAAAATGATGAAAAACGGCGTGCTATAATGCCGTACGACGTGGGCTATAGCCCATGGTCGAAAAGGATGAAAAACTAGGATATTTTGTTTTTTGAAAAAAATGAAAAAATGAAAAAAACAATGGGCTATAACCCATCGTTTTTTTCATTTTTTCATTTTTTTCAAATCCTCAAAAATGATCAAAAACTGCGTGCTATAATGCCGTACGACGTGGGCTATAGCCCATGGTCAAAAGGGATGAAAAACAAGGATATTTTGTTTTTTGAAAAAAATGAAAAAAACAATGGGCTATAATCCACGTTTTTTTCCATTTTTTAAAAATCATCAAAAATGATGAAAAACGGCGTGCTATAATGCCGTACGACGTGGGCTATAGCCCATGGTCGAAAAGGATGAAAAACTAGGATATTTTGTTTTTTGAAAAAAATGAAAAAATGAAAAAAACAATGGGCTATAACCCATCGTTTTTTTCATTTTTTCATTTTTTTCAAATCCTCAAAAATGATCAAAAACTGCGTGCTATAATGCCGTACGACGTGGGCTATAGCCCATGGTCAAAAGGGATGAAAAACAAGGATATTTTGTTTTTTGAAAAAAATGAAAAAATGAAAAAAAACAATGGGCTATAACCCATCGTTTTTTTCATTTTTTCATTTTTTTCAAATCCTCAAAAATGATGAAAAACGGCGTGCTATAGTATGCCGTACGATGTAGGCTATAGCCCATGGTCAAAAAGGATAAAAAACGAGGATATTTAGTTTTTTGAAAAAAATGAAAAAACAATGGGCTATAATCCATCGTTTTTTTCATTTTTTCATTTTTTTCAAATCCTCAAAAATGATGAAAAACGGCGTGCTATAGTATGCCGTACGATGTGGGCTATAGCCCATGGTCGAAAAGGATGAAAAACTAGGATATTTTGTTTTTTGAAAAAAATGAAAAAAACAATGGGCTATAACCCATCGTTTTTTTCATTTTTTCATTTTTTTCAAATCCTCAAAAATGATGAAAAACGGCGTGCTTTAGTATGCCGTACGATGTAGGCTATAGCCCATGGTCAAAAAGGATAAAAACGAGGATATTTAGTTTTTTGAAAAAAATGAAAAAACAATGGGCTATAATCCATCGTTTTTATCATTTTTTCATTTTTTTCAAATCCTCAAAAATGATGAAAAACGGCGTGCTATAGTATGCCGTACGATGTGGGCTATAGCCCATGGTCGAAAAGGATGAAAAACTAGGATATTTTGTTTTTTGAAAAAAATGAAAAAAACAATGGGCTATAACCCATCGTTTTTTTCATTTTTTCATTTTTTTCAAATCCTCAAAAATGATGAAAAACTGCGTGCTATAATGCCGTACGACGTGGGCTATAGCCCATGGTCAAAAAGGATGAAAAACGAGGATATTTTGTTTTTTGAAAAAAATGAAAAAATGAAAAAAACAATGGGCTATAACCCATCGTTTTTTTTATTTTTAAATTTTTTCTAAATCCTCAAAAATGATGAAAAACGGCGTGCTATAATGCCGTACGACGTGGGCTATAGCCCATGGTCAAAAAGGATGAAAAACGAGGATATTTAGTTTTTTGAAAAAAATGAAAAAATGAAAAAAACAATGGGCTATAACCCATCGTTTTTTTATTTTTTCATTTTTTTCAAATCCTCAAAAATGATGAAAAACGGCGTGCTATAATGCCGTACGACGTGGGCTATAGCCCATGGTCAAAAAGGATGAAAAACGAGGATATTTTGTTTTTTGAAAAAAATGAAAAAATGAAAAAAACAATGGGCTATAACCCATCGTTTTTTTCATTTTTTTCAAATCCTCAAAAATGATGAAAAACTGCGTGCTATAATGCCGTACGACGTGGGCTATAGCCCATGGTCAAAAAGGATGAAAAACGAGGATATTTTGTTTTTTGAAAAAAATGAAAAAATGAAAAAAACAATGGGCTATAACCCATCGTTTTTTTCATTTTTTCATTTTTTTCAAATCCTCAAAAATGATGAAAAATGGCGTGCTATAGTATGCTGTACGATGTGGGCTATAGCCCATTGTCAAAAAGGATGAAAAACGATGATATTTTGTTTTTTGAAAAAAATGAAAAAAACAATGGGCTATAATCCACGTTTTTTTCCATTTTTTAAAAATCATCAAAAATGATGAAAAACGGCGTGCTATAATGCCGTACGACGTGGGCTATAGCCCATGGTCGAAAAGGATGAAAAACTAGGATATTTTGTTTTTTGAAAAAAATGAAAAAATGAAAAAAACAATGGGCTATAACCCATCGTTTTTTTCATTTTTTCATTTTTTTCAAATCCTCAAAAATGATCAAAAACTGCGTGCTATAATGCCGTACGACGTGGGCTATAGCCCATGGTCAAAAGGGATGAAAAACAAGGATATTTTGTTTTTTGAAAAAAATGAAAAAATGAAAAAAAACAATGGGCTATAACCCATCGTTTTTTTCATTTTTTCATTTTTTTCAAATCCTCAAAAATGATGAAAAACGGCGTGCTATAGTATGCCGTACGATGTAGGCTATAGCCCATGGTCAAAAAGGATAAAAAACGAGGATATTTAGTTTTTTGAAAAAAATGAAAAAACAATGGGCTATAATCCATCGTTTTTTTCATTTTTTCATTTTTTTCAAATCCTCAAAAATGATGAAAAACGGCGTGCTATAGTATGCCGTACGATGTGGGCTATAGCCCATGGTCGAAAAGGATGAAAAACTAGGATATTTTGTTTTTTGAAAAAAATGAAAAAAACAATGGGCTATAACCCATCGTTTTTTTCATTTTTTCATTTTTTTCAAATCCTCAAAAATGATGAAAAACGGCGTGCTTTAGTATGCCGTACGATGTAGGCTATAGCCCATGGTCAAAAAGGATAAAAACGAGGATATTTAGTTTTTTGAAAAAAATGAAAAAACAATGGGCTATAATCCATCGTTTTTATCATTTTTTCATTTTTTTCAAATCCTCAAAAATGATGAAAAACGGCGTGCTATAGTATGCCGTACGATGTGGGCTATAGCCCATGGTCGAAAAGGATGAAAAACTAGGATATTTTGTTTTTTGAAAAAAATGAAAAAAACAATGGGCTATAACCCATCGTTTTTTTCATTTTTTCATTTTTTTCAAATCCTCAAAAATGATGAAAAACTGCGTGCTATAATGCCGTACGACGTGGGCTATAGCCCATGGTCAAAAAGGATGAAAAACGAGGATATTTTGTTTTTTGAAAAAAATGAAAAAATGAAAAAAACAATGGGCTATAACCCATCGTTTTTTTTTTTTTTTTCATTTTTTTCAAATCCTCAAAAATGATGAAAAACTGCGTGCTATAATGCCGTACGACGTGGGCTATAGCCCATGGTCAAAAAGGATGAAAAACGAGGATATTTTGTTTTTTGAAAAAAATGAAAAAATGAAAAAAACAATGGGCTATAACCCATCGTTTTTTTCATTTTTTCATTTTTTTCAAATCCTCAAAAATGATGAAAAACGGCGTGCTTTAGTATGCCGTACGATGTAGGCTATAGCCCATGGTCAAAAAGGATGAAAAACGAGGATATTTAGTTTTTTGAAAAAAATGAAAAAACAATGGGCTATAATCCATCGTTTTTTTCATTTTTTCATTTTTTTCAAATCCTCAAAAATGATGAAAAACGGCGTGCTATAGTATGCCGTACGATGTGGGCTATAGCCCATGGTCGAAAAGGATGAAAAACTAGGATATTTTGTTTTTTGAAAAAAATGAAAAAAACAATGGGCTATAACCCATCGTTTTTTTCATTTTTTCATTTTTTTCAAATCCTCAAAAATGATGAAAAACGGCATGCTTTAGTATGCCGTACGATGTAGGCTATAGCCCATGGTCAAAAAGGATAAAAACGAGGATATTTAGTTTTTTGAAAAAAATGAAAAAACAATGGGCTATAATCCATCGTTTTTTTCATTTTTTCATTTTTTTCAAATCCTCAAAAATGATGAAAAACTGCGTGCTATAATGCCGTACGACGTGGGCTATAGCCCATGGTCAAAAAGGATGAAAAACGAGGATATTTTGTTTTTTGAAAAAAATGAAAAAATGAAAAAAACAATGGGCTATAACCCATCGTTTTTTTTTATTTTTTCATTTTTTTCAAATCCTCAAAAATGATGAAAAACTGCGTGCTATAATGCCGTACGACGTGGGCTATAGCCCATGGTCAAAAAGGATGAAAAACGAGGATATTTTGTTTTTTGAAAAAAATGAAAAAATGAAAAAAACAATGGGCTATAACCCATCGTTTTTTTCATTTTTTCATTTTTTTCAAATCCTCAAAAATGATGAAAAACGGCGTGCTTTAGTATGCCGTACGATGTAGGCTATAGCCCATGGTCAAAAAGGATGAAAAACGAGGATATTTAGTTTTTTGAAAAAAATGAAAAAACAATGGGCTATAATCCATCGTTTTTTTCATTTTTTCATTTTTTTCAAATCCTCAAAAATGATGAAAAATGGCGTGCTATAGTATGCTGTACGATGTGGGCTATAGCCCATTGTCAAAATGGATGAAAAACGATGATATTTTGTTTTTTTGAAAAAAATGAAAAAATGAAAAAAACAATGGGCTATAATCCACGTTTTTTTCCATTTTTTTAAAATCATCAAAAATGAAGAAAAACGGCGTGCTATAATGCCGTACGACGTGGGCTATAGCCCATGGTCGAAAAGGATGAAAAACTAGGATATTTTGTTTTTTGAAAAAAAGGAAAAAATGAAAAAAAACAATGGGCTATAACCCATCGTTTTTTTCATTTTTTCATTTTTTTCAAATCCTCAAAAATGATGAAAAACGGCGTGCTATAGTATGCCGTACGATGTAGGCTATAGCCCATGGTCAAAAAGGATAAAAAATGAGGATATTTAGTTTTTTGAAAAAAATGAAAAAACAATGGGCTATAATCCATCGTTTTTTTCATTTTTACATTTTTTTCAAATCCTCAAAAATGATGAAAAACTAGGATATTTTGTTTTTTGAAAAAAATGAAAAAAACAATGGGCTATAACCCATCGTTTTTTTCATTTTTTCATTTTTTTCAAATCCTCAAAAATGATGAAAAACTGCGTGCTATAATGCCGTACGACGTGGGCTATAGCCCATGGTCAAAAAGGATGAAAAACGAGGATATTTTGTTTTTTGAAAAAAATGAAAAAATGAAAAAAAACAATGGGCTATAACCCATCGTTTTTTTCATTTTTTCATTTTTTTCAAATCCTCAAAAATGATGAAAGACGGCGTGCTATAGTATGCCGTACGATGTAGGCTATAGCCCATGGTCAAAAAGGATAAAAAATGAGGATATTTAGTTTTTTGAAAAAAATGAAAAAACAATGGGCTATAATCCATCGTTTTTTTCATTTTTTCATTTTTTTCAAATCCTCAAAAATGATGAAAAACTAGGATATTTTGTTTTTTGAAAAAAATGAAAAAAAACAATGGGCTATAACCCATCGTTTTTTTCATTTTTTCATTTTTTTCAAATCCTCAAAAATGATGAAAAACTGCGTGCTATAATGCCGTACGACGTGGGCTATAGCCCATGGTCAAAAAGGATGAAAAACGAGGATATTTAGTTTTTTGAAAAAAATGAAAAAATGAAAAAAACAATGGGCTATAACCCATCGTTTTTTTCATTTTTTCATTTTTTTCAAATCCTCAAAAATGATGAAAAACGGCGTGCTTTAGTATGCCGTACGATGTAGGCTATAGCCCATGGTCAAAAAGGATAAAAAACGAGGATATTTAGTTTTTTGAAAAAAATGAAAAAACAATGGGCTATAATCCATAGTTTTTTTTCATTTTTTCATTTTTTTCAAATCCTCAAAAATGATGAAAAACTGCGTGCTATAGTATGCTGTACGATGTGGGCTATAGCCCATTGTCAAAAAGGATGAAAAACGATGATATTTTGTTTTTTTGAAAAAAATTAAAAAATGAAAAAAACAATGGGCTATAATCCACGTTTTTTTCCATTTTTTAAAAATCATCAAAAATGATGAAAAACGGCGTGCTATAATGCCGTACGACGTGGGCTATAGCCCATGGTCGAAAAGGATGAAAAACTAGGATATTTTGTTTTTTGAAAAAAATGAAAAAATGAAAAAAACAATGGGCTATAACCCATCGTTTTTTTCATTTTTTCATTTTTTTCAAATCCTCAAAAATGATCAAAAACTGCGTGCTATAATGCCGTACGACGTGGGCTATAGCCCATGGTCAAAAGGGATGAAAAACAAGGATATTTTGTTTTTTGAAAAAAAGGAAAAAATGAAAAAAAACAATGGGCTATAACCCATCGTTTTTTTCATTTTTTCATTTTTTTCAAATCCTCAAAAATGATGAAAAACGGCGTGCTATAGTATGCCGTACGATGTAGGCTATAGCCCATGGTCAAAAAGGATAAAAAACGAGGATATTTAGTTTTTTGAAAAAAATGAAAAAACAATGGGCTATAATCCATCGTTTTTTTCATTTTTTCATTTTTTTCAAATCCTCAAAAATGATGAAAAACGGCGTGCTATAGTATGCCGTACGATGTGGGCTATAGCCCATGGTCGAAAAGGATGAAAAACTAGGATATTTTGTTTTTTGAAAAAAATGAAAAAAACAATGGGCTATAACCCATCGTTTTTTTCATTTTTTCATTTTTTTCAAATCCTCAAAAATGATGAAAAACGGCGTGCTTTAGTATGCCGTACGATGTAGGCTATAGCCCATGGTCAAAAAGGATAAAAACGAGGATATTTAGTTTTTTGAAAAAAATGAAAAAACAATGGGCTATAATCCATCGTTTTTTTCATTTTTTCATTTTTTTCAAATCCTCAAAAATGATGAAAAACGGCGTGCTATAGTATGCCGTACGATGTGGGCTATAGCCCATGGTCGAAAAGGATGAAAAACTAGGATATTTTGTTTTTTGAAAAAAATGAAAAAAACAATGGGCTATAACCCATCGTTTTTTTCATTTTTTCATTTTTTTCAAATCCTCAAAAATGATGAAAAACTGCGTGCTATAATGCCGTACGACGTGGGCTATAGCCCATGGTCAAAAAGGATGAAAAACGAGGATATTTTGTTTTTTGAAAAAAATGAAAAAATGAAAAAAACAATGGGCTATAACCCATCGTTTTTTTCATTTTTTCATTTTTTTCAAATCCTCAAAAATGATGAAAAACTGCGTGCTATAATGCCGTACGACGTGGGCTATAGCCCATGGTCAAAAAGGATGAAAAACGTGGATATTTTGTTTTTTGAAAAAAATGAAAAAATGAAAAAAACAATGGGCTATAACCCATCGTTTTTTTCATTTTTTCATTTTTTTCAAATCCTCAAAAATGATGAAAAACGGCGTGCTTTAGTATGCCGTACGATGTAGGCTATAGCCCATGGTCAAAAAGGATGAAAAACGAGGATATTTAGTTTTTTGAAAAAAATGAAAAAACAATGGGCTATAATCCATCGTTTTTTTCATTTTTTCATTTTTTTCAAATCCTCAAAAATGATGAAAAATGGCGTGCTATAGTATGCTGTACGATGTGGGCTATAGCCCATTGTCAAAATGGATGAAAAACGATGATATTTTGTTTTTTTGAAAAAAATGAAAAAATGAAAAAAACATTGGGCTATAATCCACGTTTTTTTCCATTTTTAAAAAATCATCAAAAATGATGAAAAACGGCGTGCTATAATGCCGTACGACGTGGGCTATAGCCCATGGTCGAAAAGGATGAAAAACTAGGATATTTTGTTTTTTGAAAAAAAGGAAAAAATGAAAAAAACAATGGGCTATAACCCATCGTTTTTTTCATTTTTTCATTTTTTTCAAATCCTCAAAAATGATGAAAAACGGCGTGCTATAGTATGCCGTACGATGTAGGCTATAGCCCATGGTCAAAAAGGATAAAAAATGAGGATATTGAGTTTTTTGAAAAAAATGAAAAAACAATGGGCTATAATCCATTGTTTTTTTTTCATTTTTTCATTTTTTTCAAATCCTCAAAAATGATGAAAAACTAGGATATTTTGTTTTTTGAAAAAAATGAAAAAAACAATGGGCTATAACCCATCGTTTTTTTCATTTTTTCATTTTTTTCAAATCCTCAAAAATGATGAAAAACTGCGTGCTATAATGCCGTACGACGTGGGCTATAGCCCATGGTCAAAAAGGATGAAAAACGAGGATATTTAGTTTTTTGAAAAAAATAAAAAAATGAAAAAAACAATGGGCTATAACCCATCGTTTTTTTCATTTTTTCATTTTTTTCAAATCCTCAAAAATGATGAAAAACGGCGTGCTTTAGTATGCCGTACGATGTAGGCTATAGCCCATGGTCAAAAAGGATAAAAAACGAGGATATTTAGTTTTTTGAAAAAAATGAAAAAACAATGGGCTATAATCCATCGTTTTTTTCATTTTTTCATTTTTTTCAAATCCTCAAAAATGATGAAAAACGGCGTGCTATAGTATGCCGTACGATGTGGGCTATAGCCCATGGTCGAAAAGGATGAAAAACTAGGATATTTTGTTTTTTGAAAAAAATGAAAAAAACAATGGGCTATAACCCATCGTTTTTTTCATTTTTTCATTTTTTTCAAATCCTCAAAAATGATGAAAAACTGCGTGCTATAATGCCGTACGACGTGGGCTATAGCCCATGGTCAAAAAGGATGAAAAACGAGGATATTTTGTTTTTTGAAAAAAATGAAAAAATGAAAAAAACAATGGGCTATAACCCATCGTTTTTTTCATTTTTTCATTTTTTTCAAATCCTCAAAAATGATGAAAAACTGCGTGCTATAATGCCGTACGACGTGGGCTATAGCCCATGGTCAAAAAGGATGAAAAACGAGGATATTTTGTTTTTTGAAAAAAATGAAAAAATGAAAAAAACAATGGGCTATAACCCATCGTTTTTTTAATTTTTTCATTTTTTTCAAATCCTCAAAAATGATGAAAAACGGCGTGCTATAATGCCGTACAACGTGGGCTATAGCCCATGGTCGAAAAGGATAAAAAACGAGGATATTTTGTTTTTTGAAAAAAATGAAAAAATAAAAAAAACAATGGGCTATAACCCATCGTTTTTTTCATTTTTTCATTTTTTTCAAATCCTCAAAAATGATGAAAAACGGCGTGCTATAGTATGCCGTACGATGTAGCCTATAGCCCATGGTCAAAAAGGATAAAAAACGAGGATATTTAGTTTTTTGAAAAAAATGAAAAAACAATGGGCTATAATCCATCGTTTTTTTCATTTTTTCATTTTTTTCAAATCCTCAAAAATGATGAAAAACGGCGTGCTATAGTATGCCGTACGATGTGGGCTATAGCCCATGGTCGAAAAGGATGAAAAACTAGGATATTTTGTTTTTTGAAAAAAATGAAAAAAACAATGGGCTATAACCCATCGTTTTTTTCATTTTTTTCAAATCCTCAAAAATGATGAAAAACTGCGTGCTATAATGCCGTACGACGTGGGCTATAGCCCATGGTCAAAAAGGATGAAAAACGAGGATATTTAGTTTTTTGAAAAAAATGAAAAAATGAAAAAAACAATGGGCTATAACCCATCGTTTTTTTCATTTTTTCATTTTTTTCAAATCCTCAAAAATGATGAAAAACGGCGTGCTTTAGTATGCCGTACGATGTAGGCTATAGCCCATGGTCAAAAAGGATAAAAAACGAGGATATTTAGTTTTTTGAAAAAAATGAAAAAACAATGGGCTATAATCCATCGTTTTTTTCATTTTTTCATTTTTTTCAAATCCTCAAAAATGATGAAAAACGGCGTGCTATAGTATGCCGTACGATGTGGGCTATAGCCCATGGTCGAAAAGGATGAAAAACTAGGATATTTTGTTTTTTGAAAAAAATGAAAAAAACAATGGGCTATAACCCATCGTTTTTTTCATTTTTTCATTTTTTTCAAATCCTCAAAAATGATGAAAAACTGCGTGCTATAATGCCGTACGACGTGGGCTATAGCCCATGGTCAAAAAGGATGAAAAACGAGGATATTTTGTTTTTTGAAAAATTGAAAAAATTAAAAAAACAATGGGCTATAACCCATCGTTTTTTTCATTTTTTCATTTTTTTCAAATCCTCAAAAATGATGAAAAACTGCGTGCTATAATGCCGTACGACGTGGGCTATAGCCCATGGTCAAAAAGGATGAAAAACGAGGATATTTTGTTTTTTGAAAAAAATGAAAAAATGAAAAAAACAATGGGCTATAACCCATCGTTTTTTTCATTTTTTCATTTTTTTAAAATCCTCAAAAATGATGAAAAACGGCGTGCTATAATGCCGTACAACGTGGGCTATAGCCCATGGTCGAAAAGGATGAAAAACTAGGATATTTTGTTTTTTGAAAAAAATGAAAAAATAAAAAAAACAATGGGCTATAACCCATCGTTTTTTTTATTTTTTCATTTTTTTCAAATCCTCAAAAATGATAAAAAACGGCGTGCTATAGTATGCCGTACGATGTGGGCTATACCCCATGGTCGAAAAGGATGAAAAACTAGGATATTTTGTTTTTTGAAAAAAATGAAAAAAACAATGGGCTATAACCCATCGTTTTTTTCATTTTTTTTCAAATCCTCAAAAATGATGAAAAACTGCGTGCTATAATGCCGTACGACGTGGGCTATAGCCCATGGTCAAAAAGGATGAAAAACGAGGATATTTAGTTTTTTGAAAAAAATGAAAAAATGAAAAAAACAATGGGCTATAACCCATCGTTTTTTTTCATTTTTTCATTTTTTTCAAATCCTCAAAAATGATGAAAAAAGGGCGTGCTTTAGTATGCCGTACGATGTAGGCTATAGCCCATGGTCAAAAAGGATAAAAAACGAGGATATTTAGTTTTTTGAAAAAAATGAAAAAACAATGGGCTATAATCCATCGTTTTTTTTATTTTTTCATTTTTTTCAAATCCTCAAAAATGATGAAAAACGGCGTGCTATAGTATGCCGTACGATGTGGGCTATAGCCCATGGTCGAAAAGGATGAAAAACTAGGATATTTTGTTTTTTGAAAAAAATGAAAAAAACAATGGGCTATAACCCATCGTTTTTTTCATTTTTTCATTTTTTTCAAATCCTCAAAAATGATGAAAAACTGCGTGCTATAATGCCGTACGACGTGGGCTATAGCCCATGGTCAAAAAGGATGAAAAACGAGGATATTTTGTTTTTTGAAAAATTGAAAAAATTAAAAAAACAATGGGCTATAACCCATCGTTTTTTTCATTTTTTCATTTTTTTCAAATCCTCAAAAATGATGAAAAACTGCGTGCTATAATGCCGTACGACGTGGGCTATAGCCCATGGTCAAAAAGGATGAAAAACGAGGATATTTTGTTTTTTGAAAAAAATGAAAAAATGAAAAAAACAATGGGCTATAACCCATCGTTTTTTTCATTTTTTCATTTTTTTCAAATCCTCAAAAATGATGAAAAACGGCGTGCTATAATGCCGTACAACGTGGGCTATAGCCCATGGTCGAAAAGGATGAAAAACTAGGATATTTTGTTTTTTGAAAAAAATGAAAAAATAAAAAAAACAATGGGCTATAACCCATCGTTTTTTTTATTTTTTCATTTTTTTCAAATCCTCAAAAATGATAAAAAACGGCGTGCTATAGTATGCCGTACGATGTGGGCTATACCCCATGGTCGAAAAGGATGAAAAACTAGGATATTTTGTTTTTTGAAAAAAATGAAAAAAAACAATGGGCTATAACCCATCGTTTTTTTCATTTTTTTTCAAATCCTCAAAAATGATGAAAAACTGCGTGCTATAATGCCGTACGGCGTGGGCTATAGCCCATGGTCAAAAGGGATGAAAAACAAGGATATTTTGTTTTTTGAAAAAAAGGAAAAAATGAAAAAAAACAATGGGCTATAACCCATCGTTTTTTCATTTTTTCATTTTTTTCAAATCCTCAAAAATGATGAAAAACGGCGTGCTTTAGTATGCCGTACGATGTAACCTATAGCCCATGGTCGAAAAGGATGAAAAACTAGGATATTTTATTTTTTGAAAAAAATGAAAAAAACAATGGGCTATAACCCATCGTTTTTTTCATTTTTTTCAAATCCTCAAAAATGATGAAAAACTGCGTGCTATAATGCCGTACGACGTGGGCTATAGCCCATGGTCAAAAAGGATGAAAAACGAGGATATTTTGTTTTTTGAAAAAAATGAAAAAATGAAAAAAACAATGGGCTATAACCCATCGTTTTTTTCATTTTTTCATTTTTTTCAAATCCTCAAAAATGATGAAAAACGGCGTGCTTTAGTATGCCGTACGATGTAGGCTATAGCCCATGGTCAAAAAGGATGAAAAACGAGGATATTTAGTTTTTTGAAAAAAATGAAAAAACAATGGGCTATAATCCATCGTTTTTTTCATTTTTTCATTTTTTTCAAATCCTCAAAAATGATGAAAAACGGCGTGCTATAGTATGCCGTACGATGTGGGCTATAGCCCATGGTCGAAAAGGATGAAAAACTAGGATATTTTGTTTTTTGAAAAAAATGAAAAAAACAATGGGCTATAACCCATCGTTTTTTTCATTTTTTCATTTTTTTCAAATCCTCAAAAATGATGAAAAACTGCGTGCTATAATGCCGTACGACGTGGGCTATAGCCCATGGTCAAAAAGGATGAAAAACGAGGATATTTTGTTTTTTGAAAAATTGAAAAAATTAAAAAAACAATGGGCTATAACCCATCGTTTTTTTCATTTTTTCATTTTTTTCAAATCCTCAAAAATGATGAAAAACTGCGTGCTATAATGCCGTACGACGTGGGCTATAGCCCATGGTCAAAAAGGATGAAAAACGAGGATATTTTGTTTTTTGAAAAAAATGAAAAAAACAATGGGCTATAACCCATCGTTTTTTTCATTTTTTCATTTTTTTAAAATCCTCAAAAATGATGAAAAACGGCGTGCTATAATGCCGTACAACGTGGGCTATAGCCCATGGTCGAAAAGGATGAAAAACTAGGATATTTTGTTTTTTGAAAAAAATGAAAAAATAAAAAAAACAATGGGCTATAACCCATCGTTTTTTTTATTTTTTCATTTTTTTCAAATCCTCAAAAATGATAAAAAACGGCGTGCTATAGTATGCCGTACGATGTGGGCTATACCCCATGGTCGAAAAGGATGAAAAACTAGGATATTTTGTTTTTTGAAAAAAATGAAAAAAACAATGGGCTATAACCCATCGTTTTTTTCATTTTTTTTCAAATCCTCAAAAATGATGAAAAACTGCGTGCTATAATGCCGTACGACGTGGGCTATAGCCCATGGTCAAAAAGGATGAAAAACGAGGATATTTAGTTTTTTGAAAAAAATGAAAAAATGAAAAAAACAATGGGCTATAACCCATCGTTTTTTTTCATTTTTTCATTTTTTTCAAATCCTCAAAAATGATGAAAAAAGGGCGTGCTTTAGTATGCCGTACGATGTAGGCTATAGCCCATGGTCAAAAAGGATAAAAAACGAGGATATTTAGTTTTTTGAAAAAAATGAAAAAACAATGGGCTATAATCCATCGTTTTTTTTATTTTTTCATTTTTTTCAAATCCTCAAAAATGATGAAAAACGGCGTGCTATAGTATGCCGTACGATGTGGGCTATAGCCCATGGTCGAAAAGGATGAAAAACTAGGATATTTTGTTTTTTGAAAAAAATGAAAAAAACAATGGGCTATAACCCATCGTTTTTTTCATTTTTTCATTTTTTTCAAATCCTCAAAAATGATGAAAAACTGCGTGCTATAATGCCGTACGACGTGGGCTATAGCCCATGGTCAAAAAGGATGAAAAACGAGGATATTTTGTTTTTTGAAAAATTGAAAAAATTAAAAAAACAATGGGCTATAACCCATCGTTTTTTTCATTTTTTCATTTTTTTCAAATCCTCAAAAATGATGAAAAACTGCGTGCTATAATGCCGTACGACGTGGGCTATAGCCCATGGTCAAAAAGGATGAAAAACGAGGATATTTTGTTTTTTGAAAAAAATGAAAAAATGAAAAAAACAATGGGCTATAACCCATCGTTTTTTTCATTTTTTCATTTTTTTCAAATCCTCAAAAATGATGAAAAACGGCGTGCTATAATGCCGTACAACGTGGGCTATAGCCCATGGTCGAAAAGGATGAAAAACTAGGATATTTTGTTTTTTGAAAAAAATGAAAAAATAAAAAAAACAATGGGCTATAACCCATCGTTTTTTTTATTTTTTCATTTTTTTCAAATCCTCAAAAATGATAAAAAACGGCGTGCTATAGTATGCCGTACGATGTGGGCTATACCCCATGGTCGAAAAGGATGAAAAACTAGGATATTTTGTTTTTTGAAAAAAATGAAAAAAAACAATGGGCTATAACCCATCGTTTTTTTCATTTTTTTTCAAATCCTCAAAAATGATGAAAAACTGCGTGCTATAATGCCGTACGGCGTGGGCTATAGCCCATGGTCAAAAGGGATGAAAAACAAGGATATTTTGTTTTTTGAAAAAAAGGAAAAAATGAAAAAAAACAATGGGCTATAACCCATCGTTTTTTCATTTTTTCATTTTTTTCAAATCCTCAAAAATGATGAAAAACGGCGTGCTTTAGTATGCCGTACGATGTAACCTATAGCCCATGGTCGAAAAGGATGAAAAACTAGGATATTTTATTTTTTGAAAAAAATGAAAAAAACAATGGGCTATAACCCATCGTTTTTTTCATTTTTTTCAAATCCTCAAAAATGATGAAAAACGGTGTGCTATAATGCCGTACGACGTGGGCTATAGCCCATGGTCAAAAAGGATGAAAAACGAGGATATTTTGTTTTTTGAAAAAAATGAAAAAATGAAAAAAACAATGGGCTATAACCCATCGTTTTTTTCATTTTTTCATTTTTTTCAAATCCTCAAAAATGATGAAAAACGGCGTGCTATAGTATGCCGTACGATGTAGCCTATAGCCCATGGTCAAAAAGGATAAAAAACGAGGATATTTAGTTTTTTGAAAAAAATGAAAAAACAATGGGCTATAATCCATCGTTTTTTTCATTTTTTCATTTTTTTCAAATCCTCAAAAATGATGAAAAACTGCGTGCTATAATGCCGTACGACGTGGGCTATAGCCCATGGTCAAAAGGGATGAAAAACAAGGATATTTTGTTTTTTGAAAAAAATGAAAAAATGAAAAAAAAAACAATGGGCTATAACCCATCGTTTTTTTCATTTTTTCATTTTTTTCAAATCCTCAAAAATGATGAAAAACGGCGTGCTATAGTATGCCGTACGATGTAGGCTATAGCCCATGGTCAAAAAGGATAAAAAATGAGGATATTTAGTTTTTTGAAAAAAATGAAAAAACAATGGGCTATAATCCATCGTTTTTTTTTATTTTTTCATTTTTTTCAAATCCTCAAAAATGATGAAAAACTAGGATATTTTGTTTTTTGAAAAAAATGAAAAAAACAATGGGCTATAACCCATCGTTTTTTTCATTTTTTCATTTTTTTCAAATCCTCAAAAATGATGAAAAACTGCGTGCTATAATGCCGTACGACGTGGGCTATAGCCCATGGTCAAAAAGGATGAAAAACGAGGATATTTAGTTTTTTGAAAAAAATGAAAAAATGAAAAAAACAATGGGCTATAACCCATCGTTTTTTTCATTTTTTCATTTTTTTCAAATCCTCAAAAATGATGAAAAACGGCGTGCTTTAGTATGCCGTACGATGTAGGCTATAGCCCATGGTCAAAAAGGATAAAAAACGAGGATATTTAGTTTTTTGAAAAAAATGAAAAAACAATGGGCTATAATCCATCGTTTTTTTCATTTTTTCATTTTTTTCAAATCCTCAAAAATGATGAAAAACGGCGTGCTATAGTATGCCGTACGATGTGGGCTATAGCCCATGGTCGAAAAGGATGAAAAACTAGGATATTTTGTTTTTTGAAAAAAATGAAAAAAACAATGGGCTATAACCCATCGTTTTTTTCATTTTTTCATTTTTTTCAAATCCTCAAAAATGATGAAAAACTGCGTGCTATAATGCCGTACGACGTGGGCTATAGCCCATGGTCAAAAAGGATGAAAAACGAGGATATTTTGTTTTTTGAAAAAAATGAAAAAATGAAAAAAAACAATGGGCTATAACCCATCGTTTTTTTCATTTTTTCATTTTTTTCAAATCCTCAAAAATGATGAAAAACTGCGTGCTATAATGCCGTACGACGTGGGCTATAGCCCATGGTCAAAAAGGATGAAAAACGAGGATATTTTGTTTTTTGAAAAAAATGAAAAAATGAAAAAAACAATGGGCTATAACCCATCGTTTTTTTCATTTTTTCATTTTTTTCAAATCCTCAAAAATGATGAAAAACGGCGTGCTATAATGCCGTACAACGTGGGCTATAGCCCATGGTCGAAAAGGATGAAAAACTAGGATATTTTGTTTTTTGAAAAAAATGAAAAAATAAAAAAAACAATGGGCTATAACCCATCGTTTTTTTCATTTTTTCATTTTTTTCAAATCCTCAAAAATGATGAAAAACGGCGTGCTATAGTATGCCGTACGATGTAGCCTATAGCCCATGGTCAAAAAGGATAAAAAACGAGGATATTTAGTTTTTTGAAAAAAATGAAAAAACAATGGGCTATAATCCATCGTTTTTTTCATTTTTTCATTTTTTTCAAATCCTCAAAAATGATGAAAAACGGCGTGCTATAGTATGCCGTACGATGTGGGCTATAGCCCATGGTCGAAAAGGATGAAAAACTAGGATATTTTGTTTTTTGAAAAAAATGAAAAAAACAATGGGCTATAACCCATCGTTTTTTTCATTTTTTTCAAATCCTCAAAAATGATGAAAAACTGCGTGCTATAATGCCGTACGACGTGGGCTATAGCCCATGGTCAAAAAGGATGAAAAACGAGGATATTTAGTTTTTTGAAAAAAATGAAAAAATGAAAAAAACAATGGGCTATAACCCATCGTTTTTTTCATTTTTTCATTTTTTTCAAATCCTCAAAAATGATGAAAAACGGCGTGCTTTAGTATGCCGTACGATGTAGGCTATAGCCCATGGTCAAAAAGGATAAAAAACGAGGATATTTAGTTTTTTGAAAAAAATGAAAAAACAATGGGCTATAATCCATCGTTTTTTTCATTTTTTCATTTTTTTCAAATCCTCAAAAATGATGAAAAACGGCGTGCTATAGTATGCCGTACGATGTGGGCTATAGCCCATGGTCGAAAAGGATGAAAAACTAGGATATTTTGTTTTTTGAAAAAAATGAAAAAAACAATAGGCTATAACCCATCGTTTTTTTCATTTTTTTCAAATCCTCAAAAATGATGAAAAACTGCGTGCTATAATGCCGTACGACGTGGGCTATAGCCCATGGTCAAAAAGGATGAAAAACGAGGATATTTAGTTTTTTGAAAAAAATGAAAAAATGAAAAAAACAATGGGCTATAACCCATCGTTTTTTTCATTTTTTCATTTTTTTCAAATCCTCAAAAATGATGAAAAACGGCGTGCTTTAGTATGCCGTACGATGTAGGCTATAGCCCATGGTCAAAAAGGATAAAAAACGAGGATATTTAGTTTTTTGAAAAAAATGAAAAAACAATGGGCTATAATCCATAGTTTTTTTTATTTTTTCATTTTTTTCAAATCCTCAAAAATGATGAAAAACGGCGTGCTATAGTATGCCGTACGATGTGGGCTATAGCCCATGGTCGAAAAGGATGAAAAACTAGGATATTTTGTTTTTTGAAAAAAATGAAAAAAACAATGGGCTATAACCCATCGTTTTTTTCATTTTTTCATTTTTTTCAAATCCTCAAAAATGATGAAAAACTGCGTGCTATAATGCCGTACGACGTGGGCTATAGCCCATGGTCAAAAAGGATGAAAAACGAGGATATTTTGTTTTTTGAAAAATTGAAAAAATTAAAAAAACAATGGGCTATAACCCATCGTTTTTTTCATTTTTTCATTTTTTTCAAATCCTCAAAAATGATGAAAAACGGCGTGCTATAGTATGCCGTACGATGTAGCCTATAGCCCATGGTCAAAAAGGATAAAAAACGAGGATATTTTGTTTTTTGAAAAAAATGAAAAAATAAAAAAAACAATGGGCTATAACCCATCGTTTTTTTCATTTTTTCATTTTTTTCAAATCCTCAAAAATGATGAAAAACGGCGTGCTATAGTATGCCGTACGATGTAGCCTATAGCCCATGGTCAAAAAGGATAAAAAACGAGGATATTTAGTTTTTTGAAAAAAATGAAAAAACAATGGGCTATAATCCATCGTTTTTTTCATTTTTTCATTTTTTTCAAATCCTCAAAAATGATGAAAAACGGCGTGCTATAGTATGCCGTACGATGTGGGCTATAGCCCATGGTCGAAAAGGATGAAAAACTAGGATATTTTGTTTTTTGAAAAAAATGAAAAAAACAATGGGCTATAACCCATCGTTTTTTTCATTTTTTTCAAATCCTCAAAAATGATGAAAAACTGCGTGCTATAATGCCGTACGACGTGGGCTATAGCCCATGGTCAAAAAGGATGAAAAACGAGGATATTTAGTTTTTTGAAAAAAATGAAAAAATGAAAAAAACAATGGGCTATAACCCATCGTTTTTTTTTCATTTTTTCATTTTTTTCAAATCCTCAAAAATGATGAAAAACGGCGTGCTTTAGTATGCCGTACGATGTAGGCTATAGCCCATGGTCAAAAAGGATAAAAAACGAGGATATTTAGTTTTTTGAAAAAAATGAAAAAACAATGGGCTATAATCCATCGTTTTTTTCATTTTTTCATTTTTTTCAAATCCTCAAAAATGATGAAAAACGGCGTGCTATAGTATGCCGTACGATGTGGGCTATAGCCCATGGTCGAAAAGGATGAAAAACTAGGATATTTTGTTTTTTGAAAAAAATGAAAAAAACAATGGGCTATAACCCATCGTTTTTTTCATTTTTTCATTTTTTTCAAATCCTCAAAAATGATGAAAAACTGCGTGCTATAATGCCGTACGACGTGGGCTATAGCCCATGGTCAAAAAGGATGAAAAACGAGGATATTTTGTTTTTTGAAAAATTGAAAAAATTAAAAAAACAATGGGCTATAACCCATCGTTTTTTTCATTTTTTCATTTTTTTCAAATCCTCAAAAATGATGAAAAACTGCGTGCTATAATGCCGTACGACGTGGGCTATAGCCCATGGTCAAAAAGGATGAAAAACGAGGATATTTTGTTTTTTGAAAAAAATGAAAAAATGAAAAAAACAATGGGCTATAACCCATCGTTTTTTTCATTTTTTCATTTTTTTCAAATCCTCAAAAATGATGAAAAACGGCGTGCTATAATGCCGTACAACGTGGGCTATAGCCCATGGTCGAAAAGGATGAAAAACTAGGATATTTTGTTTTTTGAAAAAAATGAAAAAATAAAAAAAACAATGGGCTATAACCCATCGTTTTTTTTATTTTTTATTTTTTTTCAAATCCTCAAAAATGATAAAAAACGGCGTGCTATAGTATGCCGTACGATGTGGGCTATAGCCCATGGTCGAAAAGGATGAAAAACTAGGATATTTTGTTTTTTGAAAAAAATGAAAAAAACAATGGGCTATAACCCATCGTTTTTTTCATTTTTTTCAAATCCTCAAAAATGATGAAAAACTGCGTGCTATAATGCCGTACGACGTGGGCTATAGCCCATGGTCAAAAGGGATGAAAAACAAGGATATTTTGTTTTTTGAAAAAAAGGAAAAAATGAAAAAAAAACAATGGGCTATAACCCATCGTTTTTTCATTTTTTCATTTTTTTCAAATCCTCAAAAATTATGAAAAACGGCGTGCTTTAGTATGCCGTACGATGTAACCTATAGCCCATGGTCGAAAAGGATGAAAAACTAGGATATTTTATTTTTTGAAAAAAAGGAAAAAAACAATGGGCTATAACCCATCGTTTTTTTCATTTTTTTCAAATCCTCAAAAATGATGAAAAACTGTGTGCTATAATGCCGTACGACGTGGGCTATAGCCCATGGTCAAAAAGGATGAAAAACGAGGATATTTTGTTTTTTGAAAAAAATGAAAAAATGAAAAAAAACAATGGGCTATAACCCATCGTTTTTTTCATTTTTTCATTTTTTTCAAATCCTCAAAAATGATGAAAAACGGCGTGCTATAGTATGCCGTACGATGTGGGCTATAGCCCATGGTCGAAAAGGATGAAAAACTAGGATATTTTGTTTTTTGAAAAAAATGAAAAAAACAATGGGCTATAACCCATCGTTTTTTTCATTTTTTTCAAATCCTCAAAAATGATGAAAAACTGCGTGCTATAATGCCGTACGACGTGGGCTATAGCCCATGGTCAAAAAGGATGAAAAACGGCGTGCTTTAGTATGCCGTACGATGTAGGCTATAGCCCATGGTCAAAAAGGATAAAAAACGAGGATATTTAGTTTTTTGAAAAAAATGAAAAAACAATGGGCTATAATCCATCGTTTTTTTCATTTTTTCATTTTTTTCAAATCCTCAAAAATGATGAAAAACTGCGTGCTATAATGCCGTACGACGTGGGCTATAGCCCATGGTCAAAAAGGATGAAAAACGAGGATATTTTGTTTTTTGAAAAATTGAAAAAATTAAAAAAACAATGGGCTATAACCCATCGTTTTTTTCATTTTTTCATTTTTTTCAAATCCTCAAAAATGATGAAAAACTGCGTGCTATAATGCCGTACGACGTGGGCTATAGCCCATGGTCAAAAAGGATGAAAAACGAGGATATTTTGTTTTTTGAAAAAAATGAAAAAATGAAAAAAACAATGGGCTATAACCCATCGTTTTTTTATTTTTTCATTTTTTTCAAATCCTCAAAAATGATAAAAAACGGCGTGCTATAGTATGCCGTACGATGTGGGCTATAGCCCATGGTCGAAAAGGATGAAAAACTAGGATATTTTGTTTTTTGAAAAAAATGAAAAAAACAATGGGCTATAACCCATCGTTTTTTTCATTTTTTTCAAATCCTCAAAAATGATGAAAAACTGCGTGCTATAATGCCGTACGACGTGGGCTATAGCCCATGGTCAAAAGGGATGAAAAACAAGGATATTTTGTTTTTTGAAAAAAAGGAAAAAATGAAAAAAAACAATGGGCTATAACCCATCGTTTTTTCATTTTTTCATTTTTTTCAAATCCTCAAAAATGATGAAAAACGGCGTGCTTTAGTATGCCGTACGATGTAACCTATAGCCCATAGTCGAAAAGGATGAAAAACTAGGATATTTTATTTTTTGAAAAAAAGGAAAAAAACAATGGGCTATAACCCATCGTTTTTTTCATTTTTTTCAAATCCTCAAAAATGATGAAAAACTGTGTGCTATAATGCCGTACGACGTGGGCTATAGCCCATGGTCAAAAAGGATGAAAAACGAGGATATTTTGTTTTTTGAAAAAAATGAAAAAATGAAAAAAACAATGGGCTATAACCCATCGTTTTTTTCATTTTTTCATTTTTTTCAAATCCTCAAAAATGATGAAAAACGGCGTGCTATAGTATGCCGTACGATGTAGCCTATAGCCCATGGTCAAAAAGGATAAAAAACGAGGATATTTAGTTTTTTGAAAAAAATGAAAAAACAATGGGCTATAATCCATCGTTTTTTTCATTTTTTCATTTTTTTCAAATCCTCAAAAATGATGAAAAACGGCGTGCTATAGTATGCCGTACGATGTGGGCTATAGCCCATGGTCGAAAAGGATGAAAAACTAGGATATTTTGTTTTTTGAAAAAAATGAAAAAAACAATGGGCTATAACCCATCGTTTTTTTCATTTTTTTCAAATCCTCAAAAATGATGAAAAACTGCGTGCTATAATGCCGTACGACGTGGGCTATAGCCCATGGTCAAAAGGGATGAAAAACAAGGATATTTTGTTTTTTGAAAAAAATGAAAAAATGAAAAAAAACAATGGGCTATAACCCATCGTTTTTTCATTTTTTCATTTTTTTCAAATCCTCAAAAATGATGAAAAACGGCGTGCTTTAGTATGCCGTACGATGTAGCCTATAGCCCATGGTCGAAAAGGATGAAAAACTAGGATATTTTATTTTTTGAAAAAAATGAAAAAAACAATGGGCTATACCCATCGTTTTTTTCATTTTTTTCAAATCCTCAAAAATGATGAAAAACTGCGTGCTATAATGCCGTACGACGTGGGCTATAGCCCATGGTCAAAAAGGATGAAAAACGAGGATATTTTGTTTTTTGAAAAAAATGAAAAAATGAAAAAAAACAATGGGCTATAACCCATCGTTTTTTTCATTTTTTCATTTTTTCTAAATCCTCAAAAATGATGAAAAACGGCGTGCTATAATGCCGTACGACGTTGGCTATAGCCCATGGTCAAAAAGGATGAAAAACGAGGATATTTTGTTTTTTGAAAAAAATGAAAAATTTTAAAAAACAATGGGTTATAACCCATCGTTTTTTTTTCATTTTTTCATTTTTTTCAAATCCTCAAAAATGATGAAAAACGGCGTGCTTTAGTATGCCGTACGATGTAGGCTATAGCCCATGGTCATTGGTCAAAAAGGATAAAAAACGAGGATATTTAGATTTTGAAAAAAATTAAAAAAACAATGGGCTATAATCCATCGTTTTTTTCATTTTTTCATTTTTTTCAAATCCTCAAAAATGATGAAAAACTGCGTGCTATAGTATGCCGTACGATGTGGGCTATAGCCCATGGTCGAAAAGGATGAAAAACTAGGATATTTTGTTTTTTGAAAAAAATGAAAAAAAACAATGGGCTATAACCCATCGTTTTTTTCATTTTTTCATTTTTTTCAAATCCTCAAAAATTATGAAAAACGGCGTGCTATAATGCCGTACGACGTGGGCTATAGCCCATGGTCAAAAAGGATGAAAAACGAGGATATTTTGTTTTTTGAAAAAAATGAAAAAATGAAAAAAAAACAATGGGCTATAACCCATCGTTTTTTTCATTTTTTAATTTTTTTCAAATCCTCAAAAATGATGAAAAACGGCGTGCTTTAGTATGCCGTACGATGTAGGCTATAGCCCATGGTCAAAAAGGATAAAAAAACGAGGATATTTAGTTTTTTGAAAAAAATGAAAAAACAATGGGCTATAATCCATCGTTTTTTTTTTTGTTTTTTGTTTTTCAAATCCTCAAAAATGATGAACAACGGCGTGCTATAGTATGCCGTACGATGTGGGCTATAGCCCATTGTCAAAAAGGATGAAAAACGATGATATTTTGTTTGTTTTTTTTAAATGAAAAAATGAAAAAAACAATGGGCTATAATCCACGTTTTTTTCCATTTTTTTCAAATCATCAAAAATGATGAAAAACGGCGTGCTATAGTATGGCGTACGATGTAGGCTATAGCCCATGGTCAAAAAGGATGAAAAACTAGGATATTTTGTTTTTTGAAAAAAATTAAAAAATGAAAAAAAAACAATGGGCTATAACCCATCGTTTTTTTCATTTTTTCATTTTTTTCAAATCCTCAAAAATGATGAAAAACGGCGTGCTATAATGCCGTACGACGTGGGCTATAACCCATGGTCAAAAAGGATGAAAAACGAGGATATTTTGTTTTTTGAAAAAAATGAAAAAAACAATGGGCTATAACCCATCGTTTTTTTTTAATTTTTTAATTTTTTTCAAATCCTCAAAAATTATGAAAAACGGCGTGCTATAATGCCGTACGACGTGGGCTATAACCCATGGTCAAAAAGGATGAAAAACGAGGATATTTTGTTTTTTGAAAAAAATGAAAAAATGAAAAAAACAATGGGCTATAACCCATCGTTTTTTTCATTATTTTTTTCAAATCCTCAAAAATGATGAAAAACTGCGTGCTATAATGCCGTACGACGTGGGCTATAGCCCATGGTCAAAAAGGATGAAAAACGAGGATATTTTGTTTTTTGAAAAAAATGAAAAAATGAAAAAAACAATGGGCTATATATAACCCATCGTTTTTTTCATTTTTTCACTTTTTTTCAAATCCTCAAAAATGATGAAAAACGGCGTGCTTTAGTATGCTGTATACGATGTAGGCTATAGCCCATGGTCAAAAAGGATAAAAAACGAGGATATTTAGTTTTTTGAAAAAAATGAAAAAACAATGGGCTATAATCCATCGTTTTTTTTATTTTTTCATTTTTTTCAAATCCTCAAAAATGATGAACAACGGCGTGCTATAGTATGCCGTACGATGTGGGCTATAGCCCATTGTCAAAAAGGATGAAAAACGATGATATTTTGTTTTTTTTTTAAAAAAATGAAAAAAACAATGGGCTATAATCCACGTTTTTTTCAATTTTTTTCAAATCCTCAAAAATGATGAAAAACGGCGTGCTATAATGCCGTACGACGTGGGCTATAGCCCATGGTCAAAAAGGATGAAAAACGAGGATATTTAGTTTTTTGAAAAAAATGAAAAAATGAAAAAAACAATGGGCTATAACCCATCGTTTTTTTCATTTTTTCATTTTTTTTAAATCCTCAAAAATGATGAAAAACGGCGTGCTTTAGTATGCCGTACGATGTATGCTATAGCCCATGGTCAAAAAGGATAAAAAACGAGGATATTTAGTTTTTTGAAAAAAATGAAAAAACAATGGGCTATAATCCATCGTTTTTTTTATTTTTTCATTTTTTTCAAATCCTCAAAAATGATGAACAACGGCGTGCTATAGTATGCCGTACGATGTGGGCTATAGCCCATTGTCAAAAAGGATGAAAAACGATGATATTTTGTTTTTTTGAAAAAAATGAAAAAATGAAAAAAAACAATGGGCTATAATCCACGTTTTAAAAAAAAATTTCAAATCATCAAAAATGATGAAAAACGGCGTGCTATAGTATGCCGTACGATGTAGGCTATAGGCCATGGTCAAAAAGGATGAAAAACTAGGATATTTTGTTTTTTGAAAAAAATGAAAAAAACAATGGGCTATAATCCATCGTTTTTTTCATTTTTTCATTTTTTTCAAATCCTCAAAAATGATGAAAAACGGCGTGCTTTAGTATGCCGTACGATGTAGGCTATAGCCCATGGTCAAAAAGGATGAAAAACGAGGATATTTAGTTTTTTGAAAAAAATAAAAAAAACAATGGGCTATAACCCATCGTTTTTTTCATTTTTTTCAAATCCTCAAAAATGATCAAAAACTGCGTGCTATAATGCCGTACGACGTGGGCTATAGCCCATGGTCGAAAAGGATGAAAAACGAGGATATTTTGTTTTTTGAAAAAAATGAAAAAATGAAAAAAACAATGGGCTATAACCCATCGTTTTTTTATTTTTTTATTTTTTTCAAATCCTCAAAAATGATGAAAAACGGCGTGCTATAATGCCGTACGACGTGGGCTATAGCCCATGGTCAAAAAGGATGAAAAACGAGGATATTTTGTTTTTTGAAAAAAATGAAAAAATGAAAAAAACAATGGGCTATAACCCATCGTTTTTTTCATTTTTTCATTTTTTTCAAATCCTCAAAAATGATGAAAAACGGCGTGCTATAGTATGCCGTACGATGTGGGCTATAGCCCATTGTCAAAAAGGATGAAGAACTAGGATATTTAGTTTTTTGAAAAAAATAAAAAAATGAAAAAACAATGGGCTATAACCCATCGTTTTTTTCATTTTTTTCAAATCCTCAAAAATGATCAAAAACGGCGTGCTATAATGCCGTACGACGTGGGCTATAGCCCATGGTCGAAAAGGATGAAAAACGAGGATATTTTGTTTTTTGGAAAAAATGAAAAAAACAATGGGCTATAACCCATCGTTTTTTTTATTTTTTTATTTTTTTCAAATCCTCAAAAATGATGAAAAACGGCGTGCTATAATGCCGTACGACGTGGGCTATAGCCCATGGTCAAAAAGGATGAAAAACGAGGATATTTTGTTTTTTGAAAAAAATGAAAAAATGAAAAAAACAATGGGCTATAACCCATCGTTTTTTTCATTTTTTTCAAATCCTCAAAAATGATCAAAAACGGCGTGCTATAATGCCGTACGACGTGGGCTATAGCCCATGGTCGAAAAGGATGAAAAACGAGGATATTTTGTTTTTTGGAAAAAATGAAAAAAACAATGGGCTATAACCCATCGTTTTTTTTATTTTTTTATTTTTTTCAAATCCTCAAAAATGATGAAAAACGGCGTGCTATAATGCCGTACGACGTGGGCTATAGCCCATGGTCAAAAAGGATGAAAAACGAGGATATTTTGTTTTTTGAAAAAAATGAAAAAATGAAAAAAACAATGGGCTATAACCCATCGTTTTTTTTCATTTTTTCATTTTTTTCAAATCCTCAAAAATGATGAAAAACGGCGTGCTATAGTATGCCGTACGATGTGGGCTATAGCCCATTGTCAAAAAGGATGAAGAACTAGGATATTTAGTTTTTTGAAAAAAATAAAAAAATGAAAAAACAATGGGCTATAACCCATCGTTTTTTTCATTTTTTTCAAATCCTCAAAAATGATCAAAAACGGCGTGCTATAATGCCGTACGACGTGGGCTATAGCCCATGGTCGAAAAGGATGAAAAACGAGGAAAAATTTGTTCTTTTTTTTTAAATGAAAAAATGAAAAAAACAATGGGCTATAACCCATCGTTTTTTTCATTCTTTCATTTTTTTCAAATCCTCAAAAATGATGAAAAACGGTGTGCTTTAGTATGCCGTACGATGTAGGCTATAGCCCATGGTCAAAAAGGATGAAAAACGAGGATATTTAGTTTTTTGAAAAAAATGAAAAAACAATGGGCTATAATCCATCGTTTTTTTAATTTTTTAATTTTTTTCAAATCCTCAAAAATGATGAAAAACGGCGTGCTATAGTATGCCGTACGATGTGGGCTATAGCCCATGGTCAAAAAGGATGAAAAACGAGGATATTTAGTTTTTTGAAAAAAAAAATAAATAAAATAAAACACAATGGGCTATAACCCATCGTTTTTTTCATTTTTTTCAAATCCTCAAAAATGATGAAAAACGGCGTGCTTTAGTATGCCGTACGATGTAGGCTATAGCCCATGGTCAAAAAGGATGAAAAACGAGGATATTTAGTTTTTTGAAAAAAATAAAAAAAAATGAAAACACAATGGGCTATAACCCATCGTTTTTTTCATTTTTTTCAAATCCTCAAAAATGATCAAAAACGGTGTGCTATAATGCCGTACGACGTGGGCTATAGCCCATGGTCGAAAAGGATGAAAAACGAGGATAATTTGTTTGTTTTTTTTAATGAAAAAATGAAAAAAACAATGGGCTATAACCCATCGTTTTTTTCATTTTTTCATTTTTTTCAAATCCTCAAAAATGATGAAAAACGGCGTGCTATAATGCCGTACGACGTGGGCTATAGCCCATGGTCAAAAAGGATGAAAAACGAGGATATTTTGTTTTTTGAAAAAAATTAAAAAATGAAAAAAACAATGGGCTATAACCCATCGTTTTTTTCATTTTTTCATTTTTTTCAAATCCTCAAAAATGATGAAAAACGGCGTGCTATAGTATGCCGTACGATGTGGGCTATAGCCCATTGTCAAAAAGGATGAAAAACGATGATATTTTGTTTTTTTGAAAAAAATGAAAAAATGAAAAAAACAATGGGCTATAATCCACGTTTTTTTTTCCATTTTTTTAAATCATCAAAAATGATGAAAAACGGCGTGCTATAGTATGCCGTACGATGTAGGCTATAGCCCATGGTCAAAAAGGATGAAAAACGAGGATATTTAGTTTTTTGAAAAAAATGAAAAAATAAAAAAAACAATGGGCTATAATCCACGTTTTTTTTCCATTTTTTTTTAAATCATCAAAAATGATGAAAAACGGCATGCTATAGTATGCCATACGATGTAGGCTATAGCCCATGGTCAAAAAGGATGAAGAACTAGGATATTTAGTTTTTTGAAAAAAATAAAAAAATGAAAAAAAACGATGGGCTATACCCCATCGTTTTTTACATTTTTTCATTTTTTTCAAATCCTCAAAAATGATCAAAAACGGCGTGCTATAATGCCGTACGACGTGGGCTATAGCCCATGGTCGAAAAGGATGAAAAACGAGGATAATTTGTTCTTTTTTTTTAAATGAAAAAATGAAAAAAACAATGGGCTATAACCCATCGTTTTTTTCATTCTTTCATTTTTTTCAAATCCTCAAAAATGATGAAAAACGGTGTGCTTTAGTATGCCGTATGATGTAGGCTATAGCCCATGGTCAAAAAGGATGAAAAACGAGGATATTTCGTTTTTTGAAAAAAATGAAAAAACAATGGGCTATAATCCATCGTTTTTTTCATTTTTTCATTTTTTTCAAATCCTCAAAAATGATGAAAAACGGCGTGCTATAGTATGCCGTACGATGTGGGCTATAGCCCATGGTAAAAAAGGATGAAAAACTAGGATATTTTGTTTTTTGAAAAAAATGAAAAAATGAAAAAAAACAATGGGCTATAACCCATCGTTTTTTTTATTTTTTCAAATCCTCAAAAATTATGAAAAACGGCATGCTTTAGTATGCCGTACGATGTAGGCTATAGCCCATGGTCGAAAAGGATGAAAAACGAGGATAATTTGTTTTGTTTTTTTAATGAAAAAATTAAAAAAAACAATGGGCTATAACCCAAAGTTTTTTTCATTTTTTCATTTTTTTCAAATCCTCAAAAATGATGAAAAACGGCGTGCTATAATGCCGTACGACGTGGGCTATAGCCCATGGTCAAAAAGGATGAAAAACGAGGATATTTTGTTTTTTGAAAAAAATTAAAAAATGAAAAAAACAATGGGCTATAACCCATCATTTTTTTCATTTTTTAATTTTTTTCAAATCCTCAAAAATGATGAAAAACTGCGTGCTATAGTATGCCGTACGATGTGGGCTATAGCCCATTGTCAAAAAGGATGAAAAACGATGATATTTTATTTTTTTGAAAAAAACGAAAAAAACAATGGGCTATAATCCACGTTTTTTTTCAAAAAAAATTAAATCATCAAAAATGATGAAAAACGGCATGCTATAGTATGCCGTACGATGTAGGCTATAGCCCATGGTCAAAAAGGATGAAGAACTAAGATATATAGTTTTTTGAAAAAAATAAAAAAATGAAAAAACAATGGGCTATAACCCATCGTTTTTTTCATTTTTTTCAAATCCTCAAAAATGATCAAAAAGGCGTGCTATAATGCCGTACGACGTGGGCTATAGCCCATGGTCGAAAAGGATGAAAAACGAGGATAATTTGTTCTTTTTTTTTAAATGAAAAAATGAAAAAAACAATGGGCTATAACCCATCGTTTTTTTTCATTTTTTCATTTTTTTCAAATCCTTAAAAATGATGAAAAACTGCGTGCTATAATGCCGTACGACGTGGGCTATAGCCCATGGTCAAAAAGGATGAAAAACGAGGATATTTTGTTTTTTGAAAAAAATGAAAAAACAATGGGCTATAATCCATCGTTTTTTTCATTTTTTCATTTTTTTCAAATCCTCAAAAATGATGAAAAACGGCGTGCTATAGTATGCCGTACGATGTGGGCTATAGCCCATTGTCAAAAAGGATGAAAAACGATGATATTTTGTTTTTTTGAAAAAAATGAAAAAATGAAAAAAAACAATGGGCTATAATCCACGTTTTTAAAAAAAATTTCAAATCATCAAAAATGATGAAAAACGGCGTGCTATAGTATGCCGTACGATGTAGGCTATAGGCCATGGTCAAAAAGGATGAAAAACTAGGATATTTTGTTTTTTGAAAAAAATGAAAAAAACAATGGGCTATAATCCATCGTTTTTTTCATTTTTTCATTTTTTTCAAATCCTCAAAAATGATGAAAAACGGCGTGCTTTAGTATGCCGTACGATGTAGGCTATAGCCCATGGTCAAAAAGGATGAAAAACGAGGATATTTAGTTTTTTGAAAAAAATAAAAAAATAAAAAAACAATGGGCTATAACCCATCGTTTTTTTCATTCTTTCATTTTTTTCAAATCCTCAAAAATGATGAAAAACGGTGTGCTTTAGTATGCCGTACGATGTAGGCTATAGCCCATGGTCAAAAAGGATGAAAAACGAGGATATTTAGTTTTTTGAAAAAAATGAAAAAACAATGGGCTATAATCCATCGTTTTTTTCATTTTTTCATTTTTTTCAAATCCTCAAAAATGATGAAAAACGGCGTGCTATAGTATGCCGTACGATGTGGGCTATAGCCCATGGTCAAAAAGGATGAAAAACGAGGATATTTAGTTTTTTGAAAAAAATAAAAAAAAATGAAAACACAATGGGCTATAACCCATCGTTTTTTTCATTTTTTTCAAATCCTCAAAAATGATGAAAAACGGCGTGCTTTAGTATGCCGTACGATGTAGGCTATAGCCCATGGTCAAAAAGGATGAAAAACGAGGATATTTAGTTTTTTGAAAAAAAAAAGAAATAATGAAAACACAATGGGCTATAACCCATCGTTTTTTTCATTTTTTTCAAATCCTCAAAAATGATCAAAAACGGTGTGCTATAATGCCGTACGACGTGGGCTATAGCCCATGGTCGAAAAGGATGAAAAACGAGGATAATTTGTTTGTTTTTTTTAATGAAAAAATGAAAAAAACAATGGGCTATAACCCATCGTTTTTTTAATTTTTTAATTTTTTTCAAATCCTCAAAAATGATGAAAAACGGCGTGCTATAATGCCGTACGACGTGGGCTATAGCCCATGGTCAAAAAGGATGAAAAACGAGGATATTTTGTTTTTTGAAAAAAATTAAAAAATGAAAAAAACAATGGGCTATAACCCATCGTTTTTTTCATTTTTTCATTTTTTTCAAATCCTCAAAAATGATGAAAAACGGCGTGCTATAGTATGCCGTACGATGTGGGCTATAGCCCATTGTCAAAAAGGATGAAAAACGATGATATTTTGTTTTTTTGAAAAAAATGAAAAAATAAAAAAAACAATGGGCTATAATCCACGTTTTTTTTCCATTTTTTTTTAAATCATCAAAAATGATGAAAAACGGCATGCTATAGTATGCCATACGATGTAGGCTATAGCCCATGGTCAAAAAGGATGAAGAACTAGGATATTTAGTTTTTTGAAAAAAATAAAAAAATGAAAAAAAACGATGGGCTATACCCCATCGTTTTTTACATTTTTTCATTTTTTTCAAATCCTCAAAAATGATCAAAACCGGCGTGCTATAATGCCGTACGACGTGGGCTATAGCCCATGGTCGAAAAGGATGAAAAACGAGGATAATTTGTTCTTTTTTTTTAAATGAAAAAATGAAAAAAACAATGGGCTATAACCCATCGTTTTTTTCATTCTTTCATTTTTTTCAAATCCTCAAAAATGATGAAAAACGGTGTGCTTTAGTATGCCGTACGATGTAGGCTATAGCCCATGGTCAAAAAGGATGAAAAACGAGGATATTTCGTTTTTTGAAAAAAATGAAAAAATGAAAAAAACAATGGGCTATAACCCATCGTTTTTTTCATTTTTTAATTTTTTTCAAATCCTCAAAAATGATGAAAAACTGCGTGCTATAGTATGCCGTACGATGTGGGCTATAGCCCATTGTCAAAAAGGATGAAAAACGATGATATTTTATTTTTTTGAAAAAAACGAAAAAAACAATGGGCTATAATCCACGTTTTTTTTCAATTTTTTTTAAATCATCAAAAATGATGAAAAACGGCATGCTATAGTATGCCGTACGATGTAGGCTATAGCCCATGGTCAAAAAGGATGAAGAACTAAGATATTTAGTTTTTTGAAAAAAATAAAAAAATGAAAAAACAATGGGCTATAACCCATCGTTTTTTTCATTTTTTTCAAATCCTCAAAAATGATCAAAAAGGCGTGCTATAATGCCGTACGACGTGGGCTATAGCCCATGGTCGAAAAGGATGAAAAACGAGGATAATTTGTTCTTTTTTTTTTAATGAAAAAATGAAAAAAACAATGGGCTATAACCCATCGTTTTTTTCATTTTTTCATTTTTTTCAAATCCTCAAAAATGATGAAAAACTGCGTGCTATAATGCCGTACGACGTGGGCTATAGCCCATGGTCAAAAAGGATGAAAAACGAGGATATTTAGTTTTTTGAAAAAAAATAAAAAATGAAAAAAACAATGGGCTATAACCCATCGTTTTTTTTATTTTTTTCTTTTTTTCAAATCCTCAAAAATGATGAAAAACGGCGTGCTTTAGTATGCCGTACGATGTAGGCTATAGCCCATGGTCAAAAAGGATGAAAAACGAGGATATTTAGTTTTTTGAAAAAAATGAAAAAACAATGGGCTATAATCCATCGTTTTTTTCATTTTTTCATTTTTTTCAAATCCTCAAAAATGATGAAAAACGGCGTGCTATAGTATGCCGTACGATGTAGGCTATAGCCCATGGTAAAAAAGGATGAAAAACGAGGATATTTGTTTTTTGAAAAAAATGAAAAAAATCAAAAAACAATGGGCTATAACCCATCGTTTTTTTTATTTTTTCAGTTTTTTACAAATCCTCAAAAATGATGAAAAACGGCGTGCTATAGTATGCCGTACGATGTGGGCTATAGCCCATGGTCAAAAAGGATGAAAAACGAGGATATTTAGTTTTTTTTTTTTTTAAGAAAAAACAATGGGCTATAATCCATCGTTTTTTTCATTTTTTCATTTTTTTCAAATCATCAAAAATGATGAAAAACGGCGTGCTATAGTATGCCGTACGATGTAGGCTATAGCCCATGGTCAAAAAGGATGAAAAACGAGGATATTTAGTTTTTTGAAAAAAAAAACAATGGGCTATAACCCATCGTTTTTTTCATTTTTTCATTTTTTTCAAATCCTCAAAAATGATGAAAAACGGCGTGCTATAGTATGCATAAAGGCGTGCTATAGGTGTGCTATAGTATGCAAAAAGGATGAAAAACGAGGATATTTAGTTTTTTGAAAAAAATGAAAAAAATAAAAAAATGATGGGCTATAAACCATCGTTTTTTTCATTTTTTCAAATCCTCAAAAATGATGAAAAACGGCGTGCTATAGTATGCCGTACGATGTAGGCTATAGCCCATGGTCAAAAAGGATGAAAGACGAGGATATTTTGTTTTTTGAAAAAAAAAGAAAAATTCAAAAAACGATGGGCTATAACCCATCGTTTTTTTCATTTTTTCCATTTTTTTCAAATCCTCAAAAATGATGAAAAACGGCGTGCTATAGTATCCTGTACGATGTAGGCTATAGCCAATGGTCAAAAAGGATGAAAAACGACGATATTTAGTCTTTTGAAAAAAATGAAAAAAATGAAAAAACAATGGGCTATAACCCATCGTTTTTTTTATTTTTTTATTTTTTTCAAATCCTCAACAATTATGAAAAACGGCGTGCTATAGTATGCCGTACGATGTGGGCTATATCCCATGGTCAAAAAGGATGAAAAACGAGGATATTTTGTTTTTTGAAAAAAATGAAAAAATGAAAAAAACGATGGGCTATAACCCATCGTTTTTTTATTTTTTCAGTTTTTTACAAATCCTCAAAAATGATGAAAAACGGCGTGCTATAGTATGCCGTACGATGTAGGCTATAGCCCATGGTCAAAAAGGATGAAAAACGAGGATATTTAGTTTTTTGAAAAAAATAAAAAAAATGAAAAAACAATGGGCTATAACCCATCGTTTTTTTCATTTTTTTCAAATCCTCAAAAATGATCAAAAAGGCGTGCTATAATGCCGTACGACGTGGGCTATAGCCCATGGTCGAAAAGGATGAAAAACGAGGATAATTTGTTCTTTTTTTTTTTATGAAAAAATGAAAAAAACAATGGGCTATAACCCATCGTTTTTTTCATTTTTTCATTTTTTTTCAAATCCTCAAAAATGATGAAAAACTGCGTGCTATAATGCCGTACGACGTGGGCTATAGCCCATGGTCAAAAAGGATGAAAAACGAGGATATTTAGTTTTTTGAAAAAAAATAAAAAATGAAAAAAACAATGGGCTATAACCCATCGTTTTTTTTATTTTTTTCTTTTTTTCAAATCCTCAAAAATGATGAAAAACGGCGTGCTTTAGTATGCCGTACGATGTAGGCTATAGCCCATGGTCAAAAAGGATGAAAAACGAGGATATTTAGTTTTTTGAAAAAAATGAAAAAACAATGGGCTATAATCCATCGTTTTTTTCATTTTTTCATTTTTTTCAAATCCTCAAAAATGATGAAAAACGGCGTGCTATAGTATGCCGTACGATGTAGGCTATAGCCCATGGTAAAAAAGGATGAAAAACGAGGATATTTGTTTTTTGAAAAAAATGAAAAAAATCAAAAAACAATGGGCTATAACCCATCGTTTTTTTTATTTTTTCAGTTTTTTACAAATCCTCAAAAATGATGAAAAACGGCGTGCTATAGTATGCCGTACGATGTGGGCTATAGCCCATGGTCAAAAAGGATGAAAAACGAGGATATTTAGTTTTTTTTTTTTTTTAAGAAAAAACAATGGGCTATAATCCATCGTTTTTTTCATTTTTTCATTTTTTTCAAATCATCAAAAATGATGAAAAACGGCGTGCTATAGTATGCCGTACGATGTAGGCTATAGCCCATGGTCAAAAAGGATGAAAAACGAGGATATTTAGTTTTTTGAAAAAAAAAACAATGGGCTATAACCCATCGTTTTTTTCATTTTTTCATTTTTTTCAAATCCTCAAAAATGATGAAAAACGGCGTGCTATAGTATGCATAAAGGCGTGCTATAGGTGTGCTATAGTATGCAAAAAGGATGAAAAACGAGGATATTTAGTTTTTTGAAAAAAATGAAAAAAATAAAAAAATGATGGGCTATAAACCATCGTTTTTTTCATTTTTTCAAATCCTCAAAAATGATGAAAAACGGCGTGCTATAGTATGCCGTACGATGTAGGCTATAGCCCATGGTCAAAAAGGATGAAAGACGAGGATATTTTGTTTTTTGAAAAAAAAAGAAAAATTCAAAAAACGATGGGCTATAACCCATCGTTTTTTTCATTTTTTCCATTTTTTTCAAATCCTCAAAAATGATGAAAAACGGCGTGCTATAGTATCCTGTACGATGTAGGCTATAGCCAATGGTCAAAAAGGATGAAAAACGACGATATTTAGTCTTTTGAAAAAAATGAAAAAAATGAAAAAACAATGGGCTATAACCCATCGTTTTTTTTATTTTTTTATTTTTTTCAAATCCTCAACAATTATGAAAAACGGCGTGCTATAGTATGCCGTACGATGTGGGCTATATCCCATGGTCAAAAAGGATGAAAAACGAGGATATTTTGTTTTTTGAAAAAAATGAAAAAATGAAAAAAACGATGGGCTATAACCCATCGTTTTTTTATTTTTTCAGTTTTTTACAAATCCTCAAAAATGATGAAAAACGGCGTGCTATAGTATGCCGTACGATGTAGGCTATAGCCCATGGTCAAAAAGGATGAAAAACGAGGATATTTAGTTTTTTGAAAAAAAAAAAAAAAAAAAAAAACAATGGGCTATAACCCATCGTTCTTTTTCATTTTTTCATTTTTTTCAAATCCTCAAAAATGATGAAAAACGGCGTGCTATAGTATGCATAAAGGCGTGCTATAGGCGTGCTATAGTATGCAAAAAGGATGAAAAACGAGGATATTTAGTTTTTTGAAAAAAATGAAAGAATTCAAAAAATGATGGGCTATAACCCATCGTTTTTTTATTTTTTCAAATCCTCAAAAATGATGAAAAACGGCATGGTATAGTATGCCGTACGATGTAGGCTATAGCCCATGGTCAAAAAGGATGAAAAACGAGGATATTTTGTTTTTTGAAAAATATGAAAAAATTCAAAAAACTATGGCCCATCGTTTTTCTTTTTTCTTTTATTTTTTTAAATCCTTAAAAATGATGAAAAACGGCGTGCTATAGTATGCCGTACGATGTAGGCTATAACCCAGCGTTTTTTCAGATATGGGCTATAGCCCATGGTCAAATATCCCACCGAGCATTTTTCACGATTTCGGAGGATCTGAAAATATCGGAAAAGCGACAGGCTATAGTCAATCGTCTCAGAGCGCATGCTGTAGGGTGATACATCATGTAAATACAACATATTGAGCAGGGCACTGCAGGGAGTTGAACCCCGTTCTGGTAAACCAGGAAGTACCACACCAGTGCCTTAGTTTGTTTTGTTGTAATTTACAGGTCCAACAGCAATCACATTCATTACATTTCAACAGTAGTCATTTCACAATTTACACTTTAGGCAGTAATAACAGTAAATAAAAGAATAAATCACAAAGCTAACATTGTCAAATTTGCTAAATATGTTTAAATGTACTCTTGCCGACCTCCCACGACAAAATCATTAAAATAAGTAGATTTACATTTTTCACGATTTCGGAGGATTTGAAAAAAGGTGAAAATCATGGAAATCGACAGTCTATTATCCATCGTCACGGAGCGCATGCTATAGGGTGCCATTTTTCACGATTTCGGAGGATTTGAAAAAAAAGGTGAAAATATCGGAAAAGCGAGTCCATTGTCTCGAGTGATTTCCAAAATCGTAAAATATTGGGATTTAGAAAGCGAGAAAGCGAGAAAGCGAGAAGCGAGAAAACGAGAAGCGAGAAAGCGAGAAAGCGAGAAGCGAGAAAACGAGAAGCGAGAAAGCGAGAAGCGAGAAAGCGAGAAGCGAGAAAGCGAGAAGCGAGAAGCGAGAAAACGAGAAGCGAGAAAGCGAGAAGCGAGAAAGCGAGAAGCGAGAAAGCGAGAAGCGAGAAAACGAGAAGCGAGAAAACGAGAAGCGAGAAAACGAGAAGCGAGAAAGCGAGAAGCGAGAAAACGATAAGCGAGAAAGCGAGAAGCGAGAAGCGAGAAAGCGAGAAGCGAGAAAGCGAGAAGCGAGAAAACGATAAGCGAGAAAGCGAGAAGCGAGAAAGCGAGAAGCGAGAAAACGATAAGCGAGAAAGCGAGAAGCGAGAAAGCGAGAAGCGAGAAAACGATAAGCGAGGAAGCGAGAAGCGAGAAAACGATAAGCGAGAAAGCGAGAAACGATAAGCGAGAAAGCGAGAGGCGAGAAAGCGAGAAAGCGAGAAGCGAGAAAGCGAGAAGCGAGAAGCGAGAAAGCGAGAAGCGAGAAAGCGAGAAGCGAGAAAACGAGAAGCGAGAAAGCGAGAAAACGAGAAGCGAGAAAGCGAGAAGCGAGAAAACGATAAGCGAGAAGGCCAGAAGCGAGAAAGCCAGAAGCGAGAAAACGTTAAGCGAGAAAGCGAGAAGCGAGAAAGCGAGTAAACGAGTAAACGAGAAAGCGAGAAGCGCGAAAACGATAAGCGAGAAAGCGAGAAGCGAGAAAACGATAAGCGAGAAAGCGAGAAGCGATAAAGCGAGAAGCGAGAAAGCGAGAAGCGAGAAGCGAGAAAACGAGAAGCGAGAAGCGAGAAGCGAGAAAGCGAGAAAGCGAGAAAACGAGAAAGCGAGAAAGCGAGAAAGCGAGAAGCGAGAAGCGAGAAAACGAGAAAGCGAGAAGCGAGAAAGCGAGAAAGTGAGAAGCGAGAAAACGATAAACGAGAAAGCAAGAAAGCGAGAAGCGAGAAAGCGAGAAGCGAGAAAGCGAGAAGCGAGAAAGCGAGAAGCGAGAAAACGAGAAGCGAGAAAGCGAGAAGCGAGAAAACGAGAAGCGAGAAAACGAGAAGCGAGAAAGCGAGAAGCGAGAAAGCGAGAAGCGAGAAAACGATAAGCGAGAAAGCGAGAAGCGAGAAAGCGAGAAAACGAGAAGAGAGAAAGCGAGAAAGTGAGAAAGCGAGAAGCGAAAAAATGATAAGCGAGAAAGCGAGAAGCAAGAAAACGATAAGCGAGAAAGCGAGAAGCGAGAAAGCGAGAAGCGAGAAAACGATAAGCGAGAAAGCGAGAAGCGAGAAAGCGAGAAGCGAGAAAACGATAAGCGAGGAAGCGAGAAAGCGAGAAGCGAGAAGCGAGAAAGCGAGAAAACGATAAGCGAGAAAGCGAGAAAGCGAGAAGCGAGAAAGCGAGAAGCGAGAAAGCGAGAAAGCGAGAAGCGAGAAAACGATAAGCGAGAAAGCGAGAAGCGAGAAAGCGAGAAAGCGAGAAGCGAGAAAGCGAGAAAGCGAGAAAGCAAGAAGCGAGAAAGCGAGAAAGCGAGAAGCGAGAAAGCGAGAAGCGAGAAGCAAGAAAGCGAGAAAGCGAGAAGCGAGAAGCGAGAAAACGAGAAAGCGAGAAAGCGAGAAGCGAGAAAGCGAGAAGCGAGAAGCGAGAAAGCGAGAAGCGAGAAAACGATAAACGAGAAAGCAAGAAAGCGAGAAGGGAGAAAGTGAGAAGCGAGAAGCGAGAAAGCGAGAAGCGAGAAAGCGAGAAGCGAGAAGCCGAGAAGCGAGAAGCGAGAAAGCGAGAAAGCGAGAAAACGAGAAGCGAGAAAACGATAAGCGAGAAAGCGAGAAGCGAGAAAGTGAGAAGCGAGAAGCGAGAAAGCGAGAAGCGAGAAAGCGAGAAGCGAGAAGCCGAGAAGCGAGAAGCGAGAAGCGAGAAAGCGAGAAAACGAGAAGCGAGAAAACGAGAAGCGAGAAAGCGAGAAGCGAGAAGCGAGAAAATGATAAGCGAGAAAGCGTGAAGCGAGAAAGCGAGAAGCGAGAAGCGAGAAAGCGAGAAAGCGAGAAGCGAGAAAGCGAGAAGCGAGAAAGTGAGAAGCGAGAAAACGATAAGTGAGAAAGCGAGAAGCGAGAAAGCGAGAAGCGAGAAAGCGAGAAAGCGAGAAAGCGAGAAAGCGAGAAGCGAGAAAGCGAGAAAGCGAGAAAGCGAAAAGTTTTTACTTTTTACGTTTTTCCGTTTTACTTTTTCCGTTTTTACGTTTTTACGTTTTACGTTTTTACTTTTTACGTTTTTACTTTTTACGTTTTTACGTTTTTCCGGTTTACGTTTTACGTTTTTACGTTTTACGTTTTAACGCTTTACGTTTTTACGTTTTACGTTTTACGTTTTTACGTTTTACGTTTTTACGTTTTACGTTTTACGTTTTACGTTTTTACGTTTTTCCGTTTTCCGTTTTTACGTTTTATGTTTTTACGTTTTTCCGGTTTCCGTTTTTCCGGTTTCCGTTTTTCCGTTTTGCGTTTTTCCGTTTTCCGTTTTTGCGTTTTCCTTTTTTACGTTTTCCTTTTTTACGTTTTCCTTTTTCCGTTTTCCGTTTTTCCGTTTTTCCGTTTTCCGTTTTCCGTTTTTCCGTTTTACTTTTTACTTTTAAGTTTTTACGTTTTTCCGGTTTACGTTTTTACGTTTTCCTTTTTTACGTTTTCCTTTTTACATTTTACATTTTACGTTTTTACGTTTTTACGTTTTACGTTTTACTTTACGTTTTTACGTTTTACGTTTTTCCGGTTTACATTTTACGTTTTACGTTTTTACGTTTTTACGGTTTACGTTTTACTTTTTTACTTTTTACTTTTTACTTTTTACTTTTTACGTTTTACGTTTTACGTTTTACGTTTTACGTTTTACGTTTTACGTTTTTACGTATTCCGTTTTACGTTTTTACTTTTTACGTTTTTACGTTTTTCCGGTTTACTTTTTTACGTTTTTCCGGTTTACGTTTTTAGGTTTTCCGGTTTTAAGGTTTTCTGTTTTTACGTTTTTCCGTTTTACTTTTCGCATCCCATCCCATCGCATCGCATCCCATCCCATCGCATCCCATCGCATCCCATCGCATCGCATCCCATCCCATCGCATCCCATCGCATCGCATCCCATCCCATCACATCCCATCCCATCACATCACCCCCCCATCACATCGCATCACATCGCATCACTGACTCTGTGTGTGGACTGTGGAAGTGAAGAAATGGGACGGTGTGTGTGTGTGTGTGTGTGTGTGTATGCATGCATGCAGATGGGCGTGACCAACAAGGAAAGTAGAGGAGGATAGCTGCGAGAGCAGTGACATTATTGGCGGAACATTTTCATGCATTTAAAACTTTGTTTGTCAATCCACTAACATTTTCGTCTAGCCTCGTCTTGTCAACGATAACACACACACGTCTCGTTATCATCATCAAACAGAGCTATTTAGCTCGTCAGCGTCAGTCTTGTCCCGAATTATTTGAGTGACGTTCGGTTTTAGTCCGTCTTAGTCCTGGAAAAAGGGGCGTTGACGTCTTCATTTACGTTATCGTCAGTCCTGACGAAAACAACACTGCACGAGATAGAAAAACCCATTGGACTAAACCAAATTATAAAACAGCAAAAGGAAAACTATCTGACACATTGGAAAGAAGCAACACAAAAGCAGAGTAAACTAGAATGCTATCTGGCCCTAAACAGAGAATACACCGTGGCAGAATACCTGAGCACCGTGACCGACCCAAAACAAAGAAAAATCTTAGTTACAGACTCAGTGAGCACAGTCTTGCGATCGAGAAAGGCCGTCATAGGCAGACCTGTATCCCGAGAGAAGACAGACTATGCACCCACTGCACACTAAATGAAGTGGAAACCGAGCTACACTTCCTAACCATCTGCCCATTGTACCAAGACATCAGAGACACATACTTCCCACAGATTACAACCACACACGGAGGTTTTGAAAACATGACCAATGACAAAAAAAACTCCCATATCTGCTGGGCGAAGTACAACAATGTGCAAACACAGCAGCAAGATTTGTGAGTTGCTGTGATAGGAGAAGGATATGAAATGGAACACAACCACCCTAAAGACTAATCATTGTGTATAGTCCTGCACTATACAGTACCTGCATCGAGTGATCTTGGTACATAGAATTTGATCTATTGTAGATTCTGACGTTCAAATGTACATCATTTTTGTTTTGATTGTATTGCTGTATTGTTGTATTGTTCTTTCTGCTTTGGCAATGTAAACGTATGTTTTCTCATGCCAATAAAGCCCTTTGAAGTGAATTTAATTGAATTGATAAAGGCATTGTGGGACGGTATGACCGCAGTGAATGGCCGACCGCTCTACAGCATTATCTCCAACAGGTGACTGATTATAGACGACTGTGGGCCGTCCGTGAGTTAACGGAGCCGTTATCGTGATTTATACTTCTTCGGTCGCGTGCCGCTGGTTTTTCACGCTTCGAAAAGAAGCAGAATCTACTTGAAGCTTAAGTGGACACCTGTGACACCTGTGGGGCTATATACATACGGGCCGGCCAGGTGCTGAAGTGTGCCCCTGTGTGTGTGTGTGTGTGTGTGTGTGTGTGTGTGTGTGTGTGTGTGTGTGTGTGTGTGTGTGTGTGTGCGTGCATGCGTGCGGCTGGAGCATGGATGCTGGCAGGTTGATTTAGGAAGCATCCAAGTGGTGAGAGCACTCCCCCCCTGGCTGATGGATGGAGGTCAAGGAGCTGCACTGAGGCTTCGCTGCCCACCCAGTGATGACTTTATTGGGGGTAGATAGAGGGGAGTGCTGCCTGCCTGCCACAGGCCTTGGGTTGGGGGTAGATAGGGGGGAGTGCTGCCTGCCTGCCACAGGCCGGCTTCACCAGCTCACGGCTCGGATTCCAAGGCAAGATTCACGATCGGCCTCTCCTGGAATGTGGTCAAGATCACTGGTGTAAACTAAAGTAACTAATTACATTTACTTAAAGTGCTGTACTTAAGACCGCTTGCGTAACATTTTGACGTATACGAAATAAACTGAATTTCAGTAGGCCTTGTACTTTTACCTCTATACTCCATTACATTTCAGAGGCAAATATTGTACTTTTACTCCACTACAATTATATTAAACCTTTAGTTACTTTGTAGATTTTGATTATTACTACGAAACATATACAGTAACCACTTCAGCCCTATATACATTTTGGCCATTAGAAAATAGCCGATGTACAAGCTCACAATGCGTCACACTGCGACACATTTTGAGCTTGTAGATCTGCTATTTTCAAAAGATTTGTGACATTTGAAATGAGACATTCTGTAAAATGAGCATTTTTACATGTTGTACTTGAAGTACATTTTGATTCCAATACCTTTGTACTTTTACTCAAGTGCATTTTGAATTCGGGACTTTTACTTGTATATTGCCGTATTGATTATTTTTACTTAACCCTGTAAGACCCAGCGTTGCTTTTAGGTAACATTTTTATTTGAATTAATTACTTAATTATTATTTTCTTTTTCTGTTCTTTTTTCACCTAAACATCATCATTGGTCATCATCATATTTGAATATAAATACCCCCCACAGAGGCTGAAATTCACACAAATTAAACATTTCTGGACGCAATTCTGAATTTCTTTTAACCTATGACATTTGACCTTTAACCCTATAATAAAAGTAAGTAAGATAATTGTAATATATGTTTTTTTGTCATCATTAGAATGTCTAGAACATTCTAATGATTCATTATTGTGAAAGATATCCCCCAAATGTAAAGTATTAGTTTATTATATTATTATATAATTATTATATAAATGTGCATAAAATGTTTTTTTAACATAATTTCCTCTGCAAAGTCCTAGTAGCACAAAGTACTTTTTGCAAGTAGAAATATATCCGGGTCTTACAGGGAGTAGACTTGGAGTAGACTTTTTCCACCACTGGTCAAGCGAAGAGAAAGGTGTGTGTGTGTGTGTGTGTGTGTGTGTGTGTGTGTGTGTGTGTGTGCATTCAAGCGTGCATGAGTGCCGCGTGCATGCCTATATGCGATGTGTGTGTCAATTCCTCGTGCTCGCTGGCGCGTACACGACTACACACATGAGGAGGTGTTCTAGTACACGCATGAGGAGGTGTTCTAGGACACGCATGAGGACGTGTTCTAGTACACGCATGAGGACGTGTTCTAGGACACGCATGAGGACGTGTTCTAGTACACGCATGAGGACGTGTTCTAGTACACGCATGAGGACGTGTTCTAGGACACGCATGAGGACGTGTTCTAGGACACGCATGAGGACGTGTTCTAGGACACGCATGAGGACGTGTTCTAGGACACGCATGAGGACGTGTTCTAGTACACGCATGAGGACGTGTTCTAGGACATGCATGAGGAGGTGTTCTAGGACACGCATGAGGACGTGTTCTAGGACACGCATGAGGACGTGTTCTAGGACACGCATGAGGACGTGTTCTAGGACACGCATGAGGACGTGTTCTAGGACACGCATGAGGACGTGTTCTAGTACACGCATGAGGACGTGTTCTAGGACACGCATGAGGACGTGTTCTAGGACACGCATGAGGACGTGTTCTAGGACACGCATGAGGAGGTGTTCTAGGACACGCATGAGGACGTGTTCTAGGACACGCATGAGGACGTGTTCTAGGACACGCATGAGGACGTGTTCTAGGACACGCATGAGGACGTGTTCTAGGACACGCATGAGGACGTGTTCTAGGACACGCATGAGGACGTGTTCTAGGACACGCATGAGGACGTGTTCTAGGACACGCATGAGGACGTGTTCTAGGACACGCATGAGGACGTGTTCTAGGACACGCATGAGGACGTGTTCTAGGACATGCATGAGGACGTGTTCTAGGACACGCATGAGGACGTGGTCTAGGACGCGCATGAGGACGTGTTCTAGGACACGCATGAGGACGTGTTCTAGGACACGCATGAGGACGTGTTCTAGTACACGCATGAGGACGTGTTCTAGGACACGCATGAGGACGTGTTCTAGTCCTCATCATGGATTGAGACGTGACACTGCGGCGTGACTTAACTGTGACAGCAGCTGCAAGGCAACGAGGGCTCGCCTCGCGAAAGAAAAAAAAATAAACCATAAAAAAGGGAGAGAAGAACCAGCAGCATTAGGAACAGGAACATTGGCCTGAGCAGCTTTATTACCGCAGGAAGATTTACACACTATACTTTATTCCCAACTGTCACTCGTAAAACTAGAGAGAGAGAGAGAGAGAGAGAGAGAGAGAGAGAGAGAGAGAGAGAGAGAGAGGGAGAGGGAGAGGGAGAGGGAGAGGGAGAGGGAGAGGGAGAGGGGGAGGGGGAGAGGGAGAGGGAGAGGGAGAGGGAGAGGGAGAGGGAGAGGGAGAGGGAGAGGGAGAGGGAGAGGGAGAGGGAGAGGGAGAGGGAGAGGGAGAGGGAGAGGGAGAGGGAGAGAGGGAGAGGGAGAGGGAGAGGGAGAGGGAGAGAGAGAGAGAGAGAGAGAGAGAGAGAGAGAGAGAGAGAGAGGGAGAGAGAGAGAGAGGGAGGGGATGATGATCTACTGCCACCACGGACGCTCTTATGATAATCAAACTCCAACAGGAAATCAGTCTGAATGTTTGTTAGGGGGGACTTTCTTTCTCTTATCTCACTTTTCTTTTTTCCATCTAGCCTGGCCCAACAATGCAGCGTGCTTTCTCAAATCCAATCCAATCCAATCAAACTTCATTTCTAACAGATACAAAAGGCAGGAAACATGAATGAGACAATAAAATATAAAACAGGAGCATGTATACAATTAGCACAGAGCAAAAAACTACGGAAGACGGAGAGCTCAGGTGCAACTAGAAAAAGTGCCCTACTGGGCACAGGTCTCCACCAGGATGAGCAGATGTGAAGAATTGCAGGCAAAGGTTTTTCCTTGGCCTCTAGGGAGTTGGCATAGAAAGTTATCCACAGATCCGTGCAGTTAGATGTAAAAACACTTTTGGGCCAGTTATAGCGCCACCTTGAGGCTGAGTTGAAATTGTTCATGTGGCATTTCGTCCTCGGCCTAGTGGGAATGTGGGTGCACAATTTCACGGAAATCTCGCGATGTGTTCATGATTTGCAGCATTTTGTTTGAAACTGAGCACTCCTGTGAACTTTGGAAGCCAATCTTAACCAATCAGGATGGAGTCTGAGAAATCTGAAAGAGCGGTTTGGTTGAATGGCTCTAGAGAGACTGTGTACCAATTTGCGTGATGTTTGGACAAAATCTGTAGGTGTACTGTGCAAAAACTTGTTTTGCACAAAGCGGCCTCCTGGTGGCGCTATAACAGGCCGTTCTGGAAAGTTTGGGGCAGAGGTTCATGGTTGGCATCCAGGGAGTGTGTGTGCAAAATTTGGCATCGACCGGGTTAACGGTGGATGAGATTAGCTGGTCACGGACGGACACACGGACACACGGACGGACGGACGGAGTGCAAAACATACTCTCCCCATGCCTTCGGCTGGTGGAGACAATTAGAAGCAAGGGAGAGCAGATGAGTTTTCACTCATTTTGCTGGAAACCCCCAAGAACTTTGAGAACGTGCAGTGTTCTAGAATCTAGCACCCATTTAGCATGACTGCTCACACACACACACACACACACACACACACACACACACACTCACACTCACACACACAGGCACTGTAATATAGGCCTACCAGAAACATCAGGGTGCTGTTGAATTATTATATATAGTATGAGCACATTATCACAGTGAACTACACATGCATCATAAACTAATATTATAAGTAGCTAAGCTACTATAGCTTAGCCCCCAGTAGCTTGTGGGTACAAAGCTTCACAATACTTGCAGAATGATGTAGCCTATACAGATCTATAGCTGAGTATCTTGACAGATGCTACATCACTACATGGTCAACATAAAACAGCTTTATGGGTTCAGTTTGTCCATCACATCAAAGAGAGAACGTTCATCCATGTCCATTTGTAGCTTTTTACACAGTCGTATTCTGTGTGTTGTTTTCAATCTGGGTGATGTTTCTTAACACAGTCGTATTCTGTGTGTTGTATTCAATCTGGGTGATGTTTCTTAACACAGTCGTATTCTGTGTGTTGTATTCAATATGGGTGATGTTTCTTAACACAGTCGTATTCTGTGTGTTGTATTCAATCTGGGTGATGTTTCTTAACACGGTCGTATTCTGTGTGTTGTATTCAATCTGGGTGATGTTTCTTAACACAGTCGTATTCTGTGTGTTGTATTCAATCTGGGTGATGTTTCTTAACACGGTCGTATTCTGTGTGTTGTATTCAATCTGGGTGATGTTTCTTAACACAGTCGTATTCTGTGTGTTGTATTCAATCTGGGTGATGTTTCTTAACACAGTCGTATTCTGTGTGTTGTATTCAATCTGGGTGATGTTTCTTAACACAGTCGTATTCTGTGTGTTGTATTCAATCTGGGTGATGTTTCTTAACACAGTCGTATTCTGTGTGTTGTATTCAATCTGGGTGATGTTTCTTAACACAGTCGTATTCTGTGTGTTGTATTCAATCTGGGTGATGTTTCTTAACACGGTCGTATTCTGTGTGTTGTATTCAATCTGGGTGATGTTTCTTAACACAGTCGTATTCTGTGTGTTGTTTTCAATCTGGGTGATGTTTCTTAACACAGTCGTATTCTGTGTGTTGTTTTCAATCTGGGTGATGTTTCTTAACACAGTCGTATTCTGTGTGTTGTTTTCAATCTGGGTGATGTTTCTTAACACAGTCGTATTCTGTGTGTTGTATTCAATCTGGGTGATGTTTCTTAACACGGTCGTATTCTGTGTGTTGTATTCAATCTGGGTGATGTTTCTTAACACAGTCGTATTCTGTGTGTTGTATTCAATCTGGGTGATGTTTCTTAAAAAAAAGGAAAAAAAAGAAGAAAAAGAAAGAAAAAATTATCACGACGACTTGAGGAGGTATATTTGCAGAAGTGTCCCGAGGAGTGATTCTGAGAAACGAGATACGATAAACCAATGGAGTATAGTTCAAATGAGGCATTCTGAGATATCAGAACCCACTGATAGTCTAAGAGATACAGAGAGAGAGAGAGAGACAGGGAGAGATAGTGCAGGTATGTGTGAGGTAGTCAGATTTTAGGAGATTCAGTTGGCACTTGGCAGGTTTCGTGTATAAAGATTGCCGTTAGATTAAAACGATATCTTATTTGTGCAAGACAAGATATACTTGCGAGTGCTCTACGGGTAGTCACATTTGAGCAGCTCTCGGGCATGTGCAGGGGGGGGGGGGGGGGGGGGGGGAGGGCATACAGTACGTGCGCCGCTTGGTTTAGCCTCGGCTGGCACTATAGTAAGCATGCGTACGTATACGTACGTACACGCGCGCACGGGGCCCCCCCGCACCTCGGACTTGCATTGTAAAGATCACATTGATCTGCCCTGACAAGGCGTTGAGACTTATCCCCGCCGCGCTGAGCTTAGGGGTTGACGCCGCCGCCCGCCAACCGGCTGAGCAGGGATAGGGATAGCAGCGGATAGCGGATAAGAAGAGGGCTGAGGCGAAGATCCTCTGCCGCATCGGCAGCATTAACCCCTTCTGGACGGGAACATGCAGCTTTTGGTGCTTTTTAAAGCATTGTGTCATGCTTTAGCTATTGAAAAATAACAGATCTACAAGCTCTGTGCCTCGGTGTAGGTCTGGCGCAAATCGTTGAATAGATGTTCTTTCAGAGCGAACATTTTTAACTCAAATCTTTGCTTCGGGGAGTTCCCTGGAGCAACATTTTTCAGATGCGGCCAATTACAGATATTTTTTGGGGGTCCTTGACATGAAAATGTATGAGCAGCACGACTGACATAGAAACAAGGATCTTTCAAGAAAACTGTCAGGATTTAGAAGACATTTGTAGAATCGTCCTCGGGTCTAAATGGGTTAAAGAGATGCGAGGAATCTAAAGTGTAAAATCGGCCTCATTTCTTTGCGATCAGTTGGGATTTAGCACGCCGGTTTGTGTGGCAGTTTCGGCAACGCCGCCCGCCGGCCCGGGTTTTCTTCTTCTTCTCGCCACTGACAGGGTAATCGCCCGGGAGGGCTTAGCGCGCCGCGTAGAAGAACAATACCTCCCACTTCCCTCTCATCTCATCGCACGGATGATCTGCACAAAATACACGTCTGACTTTCCTCCACACATCGACCACATGCATCTGCAGCGTTGCAGAGCAGGGAGAGACAGCCAGGGCCATGACAGGCCCCCCAAAGGGCCATGACAGGCCCCCCAAAGCCCCGGGGAAACGCTAAGAAGAAGTGGCTATAAAGTACCATGAAGGAATGTTTGTTTGTTTGTTTGTTGCTTAGTATAAATTACGACACACATCGTTAATTCTGTACTGTATATATTGTCGTCCACCTAACTCCATTTTTCAGGTTTTTGATTTATTATTTCTTTTCATAAATTGATGCTATTGAACACACTTTACGTCTGTGTGTTGGTTATAAAAAAAAAGTGAAACCAATGAAAAGCACTAAAAAGTGCTTTGGACGAAACCACCTAACTCCACCACCTCTCTGCACTCTCATGCAAGTCATTGACACTATATATTAAAGTCACAATACCAAATTATATTTGTAATTTCCTGGAAAAACAGACGGCAGAGATATGCATTTACACAATTTACATGAGAATGTATGTATGCATGAAGGGCATGCGTGGTATACCTGTCCACACCTACTGTACTGTACTGTACTGTACTGTACTGTACTGTACTGTACTGTACTGTACTGTACTGTACTGTACTGTACTGTACGCGAGATCGAGGGGGGGGGGGTCAGCTTTAATCCATTCTGAACGGGAACCCCTTTTGGTGTTTTCAAGCATTATGTTGTACTTTAGCTATTGAAAAATAGCAGATCTAGAAGCTCATAGCACGGCACTACGAGCTTGTAGATCTGCTATTTTTATTTGTTTTTTTATCTTGAAATTTCTCGAACGTTTTTAACTCAAATCTGGAACAACATATTTTCAGATGGGGGGTCTGCGGCCAATGACATATTATAATATATATTTTGGGGGTCCTTGACATGAAAATGTTTGAGAACGACTGACACATAGAAACATGGGGTTTTGTCAGAAAACTGTCAGGATTTAGAAGGCCTTGCAGGTCCAAATGTCTTAACCCATTCTGAACGGGAACCCATTTTGGTGTTAGCATCATGTTATGCTTTAGCTATTGAAAAATAGCAGATCTACAAGCTCATAGCGCGCCACCGAGTGGCGCGCTATGAGCTTGTAGGTCTGCTATTTTTAGAAAAATCGAAGAACGACTGACATTTTTAGAATCTGATCTCAGGTCAGAATGGGTTATAATCAGACCAGTTTGTGTCCAGTGGAAACCTCGTATGAATCTGATCTCAGGTCAGAATGTCTTAAATCTGGCTCAGGTTTTTGTAGCATCCAGAATCCCCTCCTGCATGTTCTCCCCATTAATATAAAGCCAGCCTTAAATAAAGCCCTATCTCTGACACATGCAAATGAAGCCACGCAGCCGCGAAAAGAGATCAAAAGATGAGAGTTGGGGGGAGTGTGTGTGTGTGTGGGGGGGTGGGCGGGGGGTGGGGGGCTGCCATTACAGTAATCTACCTCGGTTATGAGATGAGAGGCTTTTTATCTGCCCCCGAAATTAATCCATCCACGCGCGGTCCGTCATCAGCCCGCGGGATCACACACAGTGTCAGGTGTTGTGTTGCTGTTGGCGGCGTGTTAGTGCTGCACGAAATGTGGTTAACCCATTTTGGGGCGGGAACCCCTTTTTGAGCATTATATGTTATAATTTAGCTATTGTAAAATAGCAGATCTACAAGCTCATATGCTATGAACTTAATTGTATGTCTGATATTTTTGAAAAAAATCGTGAAAATGTGGCGCAGATCTTTGAATGGTGGTGTAGGTGGAAGAGGGTGTCTGCTCTGTGTGGCAGGTGTTCATCTACAACAGTTTATACTATAATGTCTGCTCTGTGTGGCAGGTGTTCATCTACAACAGTTTATACTATAATGTCTGCTCTGTGTGGCAGGTGTTCATCTACAACAGTTTATACTATAATGTCTGCTCTGTGTGGCAGGTGTTCATCTACAACAGTTTATACTATAATGTCTGCTCTGTGTGGCAGGTGTTCTCTACAACAGTTTATACTATAATGTCTGCTCTGTGTGGCAGGTGTTCATCTACAACAGTTTATACTATAATGTCTGCTCTGTGTGGCAGGTGTTCATCTACAACAGTTTATACTATAATGTCTGCTCTGTGTGGCAGGTGTTCTCTACAACAGTTTATACTATAATGTCTGCTCTGTGTGGCAGGTGTTCATCTACAACAGTTTATACTATAATGTCTGCTCTGTGTGGCAGGTGTTCATCTACAACAGTTTATACTATAATGTCTGCTCTGTGTGGCAGGTGTTCATCTACAACAGTTTATACTATAATGTCGGCTCTGTGTGGCAGGTGTTCTCTACAACAGTTTATACTATAATGTCTGCTCTGTGTGGCAGGTGTTCATCTACAACAGTTTATACTATAATGTCTGCTCTGTGTGGCAGGTGTTCATCTACAACAGTTTATACTATAATGTTTGCTCTGTGTGGCAGGTGTTCATCTACAACAGTTTATACTGTAATGTCTGCTCTGTGTGGCAGGTGTTCATCTACAACAGTTTATACTATAATGTTTGCTCTGTGTGGCAGGTGTTCATCTACAACAGTTTATACTATAATGTCTGCTCTGTGTGGCAGGTGTTCATCTACAACAGTTTATACTGTAATGTCTGCTCTGTGTGGCAGGTGTTCATCTACAACAGTTTATACTGTAATGTCTGCTCTGTGTGGCAGGTGTTCATCTACAACAGTTTATACTATAATGTCTGCTCTGTGGGGCAGGCAGGTGTTCTCTACAACAGTTTATACTATAATGTCTGCTCTGTGTGGCAGGTGTTCATCTACAACAGTTTATACTGTAATGTCTGCTCTGTGTGGCAGGTGTTCATCTACAACAGTTTATACTATAATGTCTGCTCTGTGTGGCAGGCAGGTGTTCCAAGGAAAACAACAGCCTCGCGGCAGAAAAGGGGAAAGAATTAAGGCATTTAGACCTGGGAACGATTCTACGAATGTCTTCTAAATCCAGACAGTTTTCTGAAAAAAACCCATGTTTCTATATGTCAGTGGTTCTCAAAAAGATTTCATGTCAAGGACCCCCAAAAATATATGTAATTGACCGCCGACCCCCATCTGAAAATATGTTGTTCCAGGGACCCCCCTAGAAGCACATATTTGAGTTAAAAACGTTCACTCTGAAAGAATATATTATATTCAAAGATTTGCGCCACATTTTCAAATTTTTTTCAAAAGAATTGCAGATCTATACAAGCTCGTAGCGCGGCATTTGGTGCCGCGCTATGAGCTAAAATATAACATAATGCTTGAAACACCAAAAGCGCGTTCCCGTACAGAATGGGCTAAAGCGAACGAGGTATGAAATTGGTGGAAATGGCAAAAAAGATACATAGAAATGATTCAGGGATAAAGTATATAAAGTATCACTAGGCCCTTTCTGTCTTCGCTTTTTGCACAAGGATTTTCTGTTTCTTTCTTTTTTTTACTAGCGTTTTTTAACCTGGCGTATTTTATCCAGGTTTTATCTCTCTCTCTCCATCTCTCTCCGTTTGAGGGTTTGTGGTCGGTCTGGCTGCGCAGTAACCTGAGCTCTCTCTCTCTCTCTCTCTCTCTCTCTGGCTCTCTCTCTCTCTCTCTCTCTCTCTCTCTCTGTCTCTCTCTCTCTCCCTCGCCCAGGTGCTGGGCTTCACCGACCGTCTGAATCTGTTAAGTAGAGTCTCACTCCTCTCCTCTCTGTGATAAGAAACAGAACTCCCAATTTATACCACACACACACACACACACACACACACACACACACACGCACACGCACACACACACACACACACGCACACACACACACACACTTCTCACATAACCGAGCCATTACTTTGCATCAGCGAGGTTTATTTCCCCCCGATAAGGAGTCATTCTCTCCTCTTAAACAGACACAGGGGGGGGGGGAAGGGGGGGAGAGAGAGAGTTCCTTCAAAGCAACCATTTTTATGGCGCTGTTTCTGTTGCACTTAGCAGCGTGTTGTGAGGTTTCTCACATCGGGGCAACGTGTGTGTGTGTGTGTGTGTGTGTGTGTGTGTGTGTGTGTGTGTGTGTGTGTGTGTGTGTGCGCGCGCGTGCGTGGCTCAACAGAAAACCTGCACCCTGCGGTCCACGCCCCAATCAGGGGCAATGATTACGACACGGCTTTAAATGGCTTCTCAAAGAGCGCAGCCATTAGGGGAGAATAGTATAGCTTTTATACATAATACATTGCTTAATCCATTTCGGGGCGGGAACCCGTTTTTGGTGTTTTGTCAAGCATTATGTTATACTTTAGCTATTGAAAAATAGCAGACCTACAAGCTTGTAGGTCTGCTATTTTGGAAAAATCGTGAAAATGTGGCCGCAATAATGAATATATTATTCTTTCAGAGTGAACATTTTCAACTCAAATCCGTGCTTCTGGGGGGGGGGGGGTCCCTGGAAGTGAACCGCATATTTTGCGGACAGATACAGATAATTCTGGGGGTCCTTTTGTAGGTCTAAATCGCTTAAGGACGCAACACAAAGGGACGCCAATCCGACCCATTCACACACACAACCACACGCACACACAACCACACACACACACACACCCACACACAGCCACACGCACACAGACAGCAGCATGGCCAAAGGGGTGCGACCTTTGCTCTGGAGGAGCCGCTAATTCGCTCAGATTACTGCCCCGACAACTTGGAAACATCAATTTGGCCTGACTGCTCAACAATAATGACATCTGCCTCAGAACAACATGCAATTAGCACCGCAACATGGCCACAAGAGGTCCATGTGCCTCTTGAGTGTGTGTGTGTGTGTGTGTGTGTGTGTGTGTGTGTGTGTGTGTGTGTGTGTGTGTGTGTGTGTGTGTGTGTACTTGCATTACAATAGTCGTGAGGCCCAAATGTCCCCACAACTAATACAGTACAATTTGACATTTTGACAATAGACATCGTTGTAATTATATACTGGTCCTCGCTAGAGAAATCGACGATCTAATGGTTAAACAAAGGTTTTCTTAAGTTAGGCTTACAATTATTAGGAAAAGATTCAGCCTGGACAGCTTGGACATAGGGTAAGGCATTTATAGGTTAGGTTTATTGGTTGCAGTGACAGTCATATGCGGCTCTCGTGCACCAAAAACATTTTCTCCTCCACATCATCAGCGCCCATGCATACACTATAGGTGAAAGGGCCTTTCTGTGTGGAGTTTGCATGTTCTCCCCGTGTCCCCTAGGATAGGTACCCTCACATGTTCTCCCCGTGTCCCCTAGGATAGGTACCCTCACATGTTCTCCCCGTGTCCCCTAGGGTAGGTACCCTCACATGTTCTCCCCGTGTCCCCTAGGGTAGGTACCCTCACATGTTCTCCCCGTGTCCCCTAGGATAGGTATACCCTCACATGTTCTCCCCGTGTCCCCTAGGATAGGTACCCTCACATGTTCTCCCCGTGTCCCCTAGGATAGATACCCTCACATGTTCTCCCCGTGTCCCCTAGGATAGATACCCTCACATGTTCTCCCCGTGTCCCCTAGGATAGGTACCCTCACATGTTCTCCCCGTGTCCCCTAGGGTAGGTACCCTCACATGTTCTCCCCATGTCCCCTAGGGTAGGTACCCTCACATGTTCTCCCCGTGTCCACTAGGATAGGTACCCTCACATGTTCTCCCTGTGTCCCCTAGGGTAGGTACCCTCACATGTTCTCCCCGTGTCCCTAGGGTAGGTACCCTCACATGTTCTCCCCGTGTCCCCTAGGGTAGGTAGTGGTACCCTCACATGTTCTCCCCGTGTCCCCTATGGTAGGTACCCTCACATGTACTCCCCGTGTCCCCTAGGGTTGGTACCCTCACATGTTCTCCCCGTGTCCCCTAGGGTTGGTACCCTCACATGTTCTCCCCGTGTCCCCTAGGGTAGGTACCCTCACATGTTCTCCCCGTGTCCCCTAGGGTAGGTATACCCTCACATGTTCTCCCCGTGTCCCCTAGGGTTGGTACCCTCACATGTTCTCCCCGTGTCCCCTAGGGTAGGTACCCTCACATGTTCTCCCCGTGTCCCCTAGGGTAGGTACCCTCACATGTTCTCCCGTGTCCCCTAGGGTAGGTACCCTCACAAAAAACATGCAGTAATCCTGGTCTCTAATCTACGTCCCGCTGGCCAGCCGGGGTGCCTGATGGAGGGGAAAGGAACCGGTTGGAATAACGTGTTCCTTCCACACGCTACGTCAGGTGATGAGAACCGGCTTGCTCGTCACTCCTCATGCATTGAAGGAAGCATGAGCTCTGTTCGAGGCTGTCCCCAGGTTGGGGCAGAGTCAGAGTATAGAGCCCAGGATTACAGCTTATAGGCAATTGGAAAAAAAAAAAAAAACTGTCCTATAAAATGTTGCCGTCTCCACAAGTATGGAAATATGTGTTACAGTATGTGCATGTGTGTGTGGTGTGTGTGTGTGTATACTGTATCACGGTGAGTCTTGTGCAGTGAGTGTGCATCAAAAGCGTGCGCGTGCGTGCGAGCACGAGTGCGTTGCCGAGCGTGTGTTTGAGTGCGTGCGCGAGCATGTGTCATGTTTTACCTGCCTCCGTTGGCTGGGAACTGTCACTGTCTCTCCGTCTAATCGCATTGGGAGAACACCAGCGGCTAATGCAAGCTGCTGCCATCGAGTCCCCCATTTAAAGCAGAGCTGATCTGATTGCTGGGGGTTTATTGGAAAATGGAGCGAGCCGCATGGCGCAGGGCTGGGCTGGGCCCGCCGCGCGCGGCCCACGGCCCTCCTCCTCTCTCTCCTCTCTCTCCTCTCTCTCCTCTCCCCCCCCCCTCTCTCCCTCCCTCCCAGTCAGCGGTGGACGATGGGAAGTGCTTCAGCTCTTTACCTAGTTAGCACCCTTATCAGCGAGGCGCGAGGCGGGGGTCACTTTGGAACGAGGAGGACCCAGAGGGAGACGTTTAATGTGATTTCCACCAACAGGAAATGCAGGGTCGACTTCTGGATGTGATTATAGGACGGACAGGTATACTGGAGGGTAGGAGGAGGGACAGACAGACAGGTACTGGAGGGTAGGAGGAGGGACAGACAGACAGGTACTGGAGGGTAGGAGGAGGGACAGACAGACAGGTACTGGAGGGTAGGAGGAGGGACAGACAGACAGGTACTGGAGGGTAGGAGGAGGGACAGACAGACAGGTACTGGAGGGTAGGAGGAGGGACAGACAGACAGGTACTGGAGGGTAGGGGGAGGGACAGACAGACAGGTACTGGAGGGTAGGGGGAGGGACAGACAGACAGGTACTGGAGGGTAGGAGGAAGGACAGACAGACAGACAGGTACTGGAGGGTAGGAGGAGGGACAGACAGACAGGTACTGGAGGGTAGGGGGAGGGACAGACAGACAGGTACTGGAGGGTAGGGGGAGGGACAGACAGACAGGTACTGGAGGGTAGGGGGAGGGACAGACAGACAGACAGGTACTGGAGGGTAGGAGGAGGGACAGACAGACAGGTACTGGAGGGTAGGAGGAGGGACAGACAGACAGGTACTGGAGGGTAGGAGGAGGGACAGACAGACAGGTACTGGAGGGTAGGAGGAGGGACAGACAGACAGGTACTGGAGGGGAGGAGGAGGGACAGACAGACAGGTACTGGAGGGGAGGAGGAGGGAATCGCTGCTTGGAGTTTTTGCTTGAGAGACAACTGTAGTTTTAAGTGGCAACAATGAGCAGTGGTAAAATATAAAGTACTCACATGTTGTACTTAAAAGTATGAATAATGCAATGTAGATTTAAAGGGCTCTATCTGCGATATATGCTAAACCCCTTGGGCTGTATTTTGCGTGTCTTAAGTACCAGGTCTTATTACTTAACTTAAGACCTGGAGGCGTGATCAATGCTCTTTGGCCACTCAGAATAGCCAAATGGCATTGACCACGCCTCCAGGTCTTTAGTTTACTCAAGTTAGGGAATAAGACCTGGTACTTAAGACACGCAAAATACAGCCCCTTATCTCTAAACTACTTTTATTTTTTTACTATTTTGAAAAACATTTTTTAATTGTTCAAATAGCCGATCTCCAAGCTCACAATGTGTGGATGTAGATCGGCTATATTACCACCCTGAGTGGCATAAACGGAGGTCTACGTCCTATCCAATAGTAACGCTCGACGCTCAGGACGGAGACCAATCACAGGACGGAACTTTAAACCGAGCGAAACCGCTCCACTGGCAGCGCCGTCTCTACAGGGGGGGGCATTGCCCCCTTTTTCAAGCATCACTTATAGGCGACTATTTGTTATACATGGGGGGGGTGAAAAATGAAGTGCCCCCTTTGGAAAAAAGTATGCCCCCCTGCTGATTTGCGCCTGGAGACGGCCGGGACATTCAATGTCATTTTGTAACATGGAGCCCTCAGTGTCACAGGGCGTAATATGGAGCCCTCAGTGTCACAGGGGGCGGGGCCTAATATGGGTGCCATGATGTTTTTACATGGCGAGTGAGCTTGTTATGTAATCATTGTGTGAGAGAGAGAAAGAAAGAAAGAAAGAAAGACTGCCTGCGAATGAAAATAGAAAGTGTTAGGACACAACAAAACAAACAAGAAACTAGAAATCCCCCATGAATAGCATTAAAGGCCTGTGTGTGAGTGTGAGTGTGAGTGTGTGTGTGTGTGTGTGTGTGTGTGTGTGTGTGTGTGTGTGTGTGTGTGTGTGTGTGTGTGTGAGTGTGAGTGTGTGTGTGTACTGTGTACGCGCGTGCATGCGCTGTGTGTACTGTGTGTACT